>NC_136261.1:446428826-446673826 GCF_964187855.1 Myxine glutinosa | reverse complement strand
CCTGATATGGCGGCCCACACCATCACACTTGGGCCACCCCACCTGTTGCTTGATGCACGCAACAATCAGCATTTTGCTCGCCAGTTCTTCTCCAGACATGCTCATGCCCATCAGGACTGTCCACACAGAACCTTGACTCATCGCTGAAAGCGACCTCGTTCCACTGCGCCAAGGTCCACCGCTGATGCTGCTGGCACCATCTCTGTCGGTTGCGGCGATGGGCAGCCGTCATCACGTGGCCTCTGTATGGTCTTCTGGCAGTCAGACCATAGTCATGCAGTCGTCTTCATGCAGTATCATTGGAGATCCGTGGGTTTGCACGCCCCGGAGTTTCGGCCGCAGTGCGGGATGCTGGACGGAATCGATCCCGCAGGTGACTTCGGACCATCTGCCTGTCCTGCCTTGCAGTGGTGACTCTTGGCCCCCCTGATCGAGGTCTGTCATCTGCAGAGTGTCTCTGTCCACCAGGGCCGATATCGTCTGGTGTGAACAGCCAAGGCGACGTGCCACCTCACGGTAGCTCAGTCCGCCTTGCAGCATGCTGAGGGCACGCTGCCGTTGATCCCTTGACAATCGTGGCATGTTGATTGAAATGCCCATTTTGCACTGGCCTTTTTAAAGCCAATATCAAGACATCACGTGCAGCTCATTAAAATCATCCTGTACCCCTTGGCTAATCACTGACAGTCACAACGGCTGTTCAACAGCTGTGCTATGAAGTGACCATTGAAGGTTCAAGTGACCATCCGTGACCGTTTTGTCTGACAGTGAGGACGCTATTGTCCACAAATAAGTTCACACATTTACTCCACGCAGTGTTATTGTTGATATTGAAAGGTTTCAAAGGTGGTAAGTTTATTTTGCGTTTCAGTATATATATATATATATATATATGTATATATATATTTATATATAAATATATATATATATATATATATATATATATATATATATATATATATATATATATATACATTTGGCCCTGATGGCCCAAGATTAGATGGCCCTGATGCTTCATATGGCCTGTATGCCGGTCAGGGCTGGCCGGTTTTGTTAGCCGCACACTGAAGACGCAAGATGCAAGCAGCAAGTGCCACATTGAGTATTGTTTCTCTCCCCTCCAATTCTCTTTTTCAAAGTGCAGGTCCTGGGTCATAGAATTGTAAATAAAATTTAAGTTCCGTGCATGTAAATATAAGAATGTGCCCACTGGCTATGTGTGTAGTTTGAAAATTCCGGAAATACTCGGGTCGTTGTGGGTGTGAATCTGATAGAGTAGCTGATCACCGCATTAGGGGGACATATCTAGTGTTAAAAATGTTGCACACATGGGTTAGAATAAATGCTAGGGGGATTACACCTATGCGTTACATTTAAAAGTAATGGTAAATTTGCATGCCAGGCTCTACCGGTCGTTCTGCTGTTGGGGTCGACTCGGGACGAGTCTGGTGAGAGAGGGGGGTCGTGTTGCGGTTTTAAGAATAAAGGATAACTCCCCTCGTAGGTAGTTGCACCACAACATGTAGCCTCGCTTTAGTTTAGTTATTTCTTATTAAATGTAAGCTTAGTCTCCTTACCGGTGTTAGTATGCGTTGAGCAGGCCAGTAAGTGTAGGCCTCGATTTGGCTAGAATGCCACATGCTAGGCCTGGAACAAGTCTACAAGGCCCAAGGGAGGAGCTGCAAGGCGAGTGGCCGGTAAGCGGCGAGCAGCAAATCGGAGCTCAAGGGGAGTGGCCAACAACAGCAGCCAGAGGAGGGGCTTGAAACATTCGGGTAAGACTTGGGAGGGGCTATATAAAACCCTGCCCCAGGCCCGCACCGTGGGTGGTTCGTGGTTCGTTGAAAGACAGAGTGGTTCGTTGAGAGAGCTGAGAGAGTCTGAGAGGAGAGTCGCCCAGTCTCTCAGTGCGCCAGTGCCCCAGTGCCCCAGTGACGAGTCCCAGCATCAGTGAAGTCAGTCGGTTGCTTGTATAGCTCTCTCTCTGTGCACGAACTCTCCCTGTGCTTTGCTCTCTGCTGCCTGATAACGGCGCTTGTGAAGACGATCCATCCCGGGGCTACAGACGCCAACGAGCTCCCTGCACACGTGCCGCGAACATCCGAGGGCCACGCCCGGCGAGCTGTCTGGAGCGAACGGTGCCAGGACGCCTTTGGAGCGCGAACTTGTCCTTCCTTGTTTTCCCTGCATGAGTGAGTGGGCCCTTGTCCGGGGATTAAGTAAGATTGACTAAGTATCTGCTCTGTGTCTCTTCTCTTTCCTTTGGCCATTGTAAAGTGTAAATAATAATAAACCTGTGTTATTCCTTCCATTTGATCGTTCCCGTCATTTCACACTATTGGCCTCGCATCGCTCGAGTAAAACCGCTCAAATCGGGTTCAATAGGAAATAACGGCATGAGTCACGTAACACGCAAACCGCTTGGCGTATCCGATTAGCATGGCTCGTGCGAGGCCCAGTCCCCGTTCTCATGGCGGCGTGTGTATCGAAGGTACGTAGGGACTCGACCAGATACCCTTCCGCACGCTCGCTACGGGAGTGGCGACTCGGCCTCGTGGATTCATAGCTCGAAGGGGGGAAAGGGGTTTAACCTCCCCCCCCCCCCCCCTGTACGTCGACGGGCTCGAGAGATCCGCAACAAATTGGTAGTCAAGATTGGGATTTGAACCCTGACAAAAATTGGACACCAACAAATTGGACACCAACAAATTGGTGTCCGGGAGTGGGATAATTGGACCAAGAGTGCGCTTCATGCACTCGAAATTACGAGCATACGAAATTTAGTTATTAAAATCAAATTTATATTCGTACAATGGCTGGCCAAGATGGTCAAATGCCAGTGGGAGTAATAGATGAGGAGGAATTAATGGCCCAGGACCGGCAGGAACAGTTGGTAGTGGAGGAAGTTGATGAGGGTGCGGCAGCAGGGGAAGAAAATGGCGGTGCCTCACACGTGGTGGCGGAAGCCGAACCCGTGGTGCCAGCGTATATCGGCTTATTTATGGCACAAATGAGGGCCTATATGATCAAGACGGAGGATAACATGAATAAAATGAATGGGAAAATGGATACCCAGGGGAGAAATCCACCCGGGAAATGAAAGAGATGAAGAATGGGTTAGAAAACAAAATGGATGCCCAGAGGGACGAAATAAAAGAATCCAGGTGTGAAATGGAAAAGATGATGGCAGTGTCAAAGAGGGATATAAAAAAATGGGGGAGGACATTGGGCGCAAGCTGAGTGAGAAGGTCGCGGTGGTACGCAATGGGGTGAAGCGATACGGGGAACGCGTGGAGAGCGACGTAAAGTGGAGCACAGCCAAATTGACGGGGGCTATGGGAGTAGCGACATGAGAGGAGAGTGTAGAGGAGCCGACAATCGGCGAATTGGACCGGGAAATTTTGGGGGCACCGACGATCGTCGAGGTAGAAGAAATAATTGGAGTTAAAAAGACACAAGGAGAGAAGGGGAGCAAATCACGGGAGGAGGTGATGGAATCCGCGCAAAGTTGGTGTTTGCACCGTGATGCCGTGCTTGCTGACCAAATAAAAAGTTTGCAGGTGCTGGCGGAGAAGGAGGGCCCCGAGGTGAGTGATAATCGCGCGAATGTGTTTGGCGGGAATGGGTGCTCGGCGCTTTTGGGACAGAGGCGAGACCCGGGCGTTCGCGATGGGCCCATTGTGCGGTGTGAGAGGGAGTGCGTACCGGAGCGCGTGGAGCGAGAGTGTGGTACGCAGTGTGCGGGAAACGAGTGTGCACTAGATTGTGCGATAGTGGAGTGTGTGAAGGGCGCATGTGCACCATCCCGCCCCATTTTGTCTTGCGCTGGTATCCCGAGGATGCTCCAAAACTTGCTGCCTTACTGCTGCAATGTTCATTTCCGATCGCCCAGTGCGCCTCCTACCAAAATTCTCCTTGTTGCGGTTGAGGCTAGTGCGATGCTCTTGGTATTTTCTAACATTCGCCCAGATGGTTTTGGCTGCTGGAGGCTCGCGTTCTGGGAAACATTCCCTGAACGCATCACGAGTTTGCTGCAAACTTCCAGTTTGGTTAAAGGTTGTAACCACGAAGGTCCGCTGTTCAGTCGTAAGTTGAACCATCTTTTCAATGACTCAGACTGCTTCTAAACCCATACACTGTATGCCCATCTTAAATACCCATCTTAAACAAAGGATGACGAAACCAACAATTACCAGACCAGCTTAACAATTTTACATAATCAACTTGGCAGTCGACAAGTAATGCATCCATTTAAAACTGTCTTGCACCAATTAGCCAAACTTGTAAAAATGCGATTTGAACTTGCCATTTTCAATGAACATGGACTCGGTCCTGTGTGACAGCCATGATGCATGAAAGGCATCAATGGAAAGCTGAGGATCTCCTCATAATTGGTAAACCACATGTAAATTGTCAAACTAAATAACCTTTGCTAATTAACCTCTTGAATTCGAATTACCTTTTTTTTGATACGCACTGTATGTATTCAAAGTTCAAAACACACCTGGTCACAAGTGTCCCTCACTGACCGGATCCTCAGTCGAGGTCCTCAGCATCATCCCGTTTCGGCCCTTCAACCTTGATACGGTCAGCTAAGATGGGCCAGCAGGGGCACATACACCTTCACATGCAGCAACTACACCTGGACGCGTACATACCCCCACCCCCAGCCAGTGCGAAGACAGACTACAAATATGGCTATGTCGTACGAGGCTGATTGACGCTGTTTTCTGTGTTTATCAATAAAATGTCCATCTTCTAAACTTTGACTCAATGTCAGCTTGTTACAGTGCACAAGGCCATACGGGTGATGGATGAGACTGCTTCAGTTGTGCTAAACTTCTGGATTAAAAAAACAAACTATCTTTAGTGTCATTATTTTAGTAAAATTGAAGTATGTACTTGCACACTTCGTGAGTGAGGCCTCGTCTACAATATTGTTTGCCGTTTTGGTCACCACAAGTCTGGAAAGACGTAGCTACTATAGAGAGGGTTCAGCACAGGCCTACTAGATTGATTCCGGGCCAAGATAGACTCAACTATGAGGAGCGCGGGATATTGGCCTGATGTTTGTGACTTGAGAATGGATTGGGAGATTGTGTGCATCTGAGTGATCCAAGATTGCGCTTGTGTTTTTCTCATCCAAGAACCGCCATCGCCCAAACTCCCCTTCCTGCACACCTGAAACAAAAACACAAAAAATTGCTTTTTCTCTTTTTTAAATTTAAATAATTAAAATAAATGTATTTCTCCATTTGTATTTGATGCGCTTGTGATATCCGTGGTTGTGCCACATTGTTTCATCCACATTCTTCTCCCCATTCCCCCAATTAAATTGCTCGTTTTGGCAGATAAAATCTGTCTGGCTATATATAGGACGCAGAGGACGCAGGCGTCACATGCTCGCCGCTTCTTCGACCGGGCCACTGTCAGTTGCTTTCTTTTTTGGTGGTCGTGCAGATTATTTGGCCATTGAGTCTGCCCTCTGCATAGTCCCGGCTCTGCTCCCTGCTTCGCCTGCCCGGCTCCTTCGCCTGCTCGCTGTTTCCTCGGGCGCGCTCTCGTGGGTTGTGACCCTCGCAGCGGTTTGGTGGCGGTTTCCCGCCGTGATCTAGATTTGTAGCGGCGGCGGTCGATTTCCGCTGCATTTGCCGCTTTGCCGTGATCAACCTTGGCCTCATGATCGTCTCTTTGCTCCTGCCTGCCCTCTGCTTGGTCCCGGCTCTGCTCCTGGCTTCACCTACCTGGCTCCTTCGTTTCCTCGGGCCCGCTCTCGTGGGTTGGGACCATTGTTTCACCTCCTCAACCTTGGCCTCGTCTCGTCTCTCTGCCCCTGCCTGGCATGGCTCTGCGGTACTCCGCCGCAAGGCTCCTTCTGCTCAATACCCGCTCCACCCCATCATGCATCTCTGCCATCAAATCAAATGGACTCCTCCGACGACCCAGGTACATTCACCGTGGCTCCGGTCGTAAGTTTGTTTATTTGCAATCAGGTCACTCCATCCCCGTCCTCTGGTCGGCTCAGCGCACTCTCACTCTTCGTCCCAGCACACCTGGTCACAGCAACGCACACGATCGCACCTCCTGCCTACGAACCCTGGCTAAATCACCTGAATTCATCCCTACTGTTCAAAACAACATCAAGCTCACCCTGTTCAACACCCGGTCCCTCAACAACAAATGCCTCATCCTGAACGAATACATCCTGGATAACAAACTGGACTTTCTCTGTCTCACCGAAACCTGGCAACAACCTCTGGACTACTACACACTCAACCTCACCACACCCAATGGATATTCCTACGTCAATAAACCACGCTCGGAGGGCCGAGGTGGTGGAATTGCCGTTATCCACCGTCAAGACATCAAGACCAACCTCATCTCCATCTCATCTGCTCCATCATTTGAACACCTGGCTTTTAAACTCTCTGGTCGCACGCAGTCAGTCATGGCTGTCGTCTACCGCCCTCCCAAACCACACCCATCATTCCTGTCTGACTTCTCCTACTTTCTGACCCAGCTATGTTCCCTCTCCTCCTCAATCCTCCTCCTTGGTGATTTCAATATCCACATGGACTCCACTGACTCCACAATAACCACTGACTTCACTGATTTACTCACCTGCTTTAACCTCACTCAACATGTCGACTTTCCTACCCATATCCCTGGTCACATTTTGGACCTTGTCTGCTCCACTGGATTAAATTTGCACCATCTCTCTGGCTCCGACCTCACCCTCTCTGACCACTTAGCCATCACTCTGACCATCAACATCCCCGCCCCAACACGAAGGCATTATCGCACTATCAACTTCCGTAAGCTAAACGCTCTTTCACCTACCTCATTTTCATCCACCCTCTCTGAAAAAATGTCCACTTCTCCCTTCATTGACCTCCACACCCCTTCCAACCTCACTGACTACTACAACCACACTCTCTCCTCCTGCCTTGACCAGCTTGCGCCTGTAAAAACCAAAACAGTTTCTTTCACCCATTCTGCTCCCTGGTTTACCCCTGAACTCCGCCTGATGAAAACTCGTGCTCGCCAACTTGAAAGACTCCGCAATAAAACGGGTCTCACAGTTCACTCCCAAGCCTACAAGGACCACCTATAACACTACAAAGATGCCCTCTCCCGCGCCCGCTCCGCCTACTACTCTCAAATTATCCACTCTGGCTCCGGAAACCCAAAAGCACTCTTCTCGACAATAAACAAACTCCTCCGCCCCCTGAACACCACCACCCAGTCATTCACAGTAGACAACTGCATCTCCTTCCTCTCTTTCTTCCAACGCAAAATTGACAACATCTACAACAGCTTGACCACCGCCGCACCCGCTCCCCCTCCAACCACCTGCCCCCCCTTGTCCTGCCATCCCCTGTCTCGGTTCTCCCCAATCTCCCCTACTGACCTCTCTGAACTCCTCATAGGAATGAAAACTGCCACCTGCACTCTTGACCCCATCCCCTCCAGCTTTGTCAAGGCCTCCCTCCCTGCTCTCTCTCCACTTATCATTGCAACAATAAACTCCTCCCTGTCTACAGGCATCGTCCCACCTTCCCTCAAAATTGCTGCTGTTACCCCCATTCTAAAAAAACCTGGTCTAAACCCTGACACCCTAAACAACTTCAGACCCATCTCCAACCTACCCTTTCTGTCAAAAGTTTTGGAACGCGCTGTAGCCACTCAACTCAAACATCATCTCTCTGCCAATAACCTGTATGAAACATTCCAATCCGGATTCCGCTCCAACCACAGTACTGAAACTGCTCTCCTCAAAATCACCAACGACCTTCTCCTCTCCTCTGACGCTGGCAACCTCAACATTCTCGTCCTCCTCGACCTCAGCGCTGCCTTTGACACCATCGATCACACCATCCTCCTCACCCGACTTGAATCCACCTTTAACGTTACCGACACTGCCCTCTCTTGGATTAAATCATACCTCTCTGACAGACGCCAGTTCATCTCCATCAATAACTGCAAATCCCCCACTGCTCCCCTCCCCCAAGGTGTCCCCCAAGGTTCAGTTCTTGGCCCCCTCCTCTTCATCCTTTACCTGTCCCCCCTCGGTCACTTAATCCGCCGTCATGGTCTCCAATTCCACTGCTTCGCCGATGACATCCAGCTTTTCATCTCCACCAAGTCCGTCTCCACCGACACCCACTCTATCCTGACAAACTGCATCACTGAAATAAAATCCTGGCTTCAAATCAACTTCCTCAAGCTTAACTGTGATAAATCTGAAATAATCATCATTGGCCCAAAAACGCTCACAAAATCCACCCATAACTTTGCCCTCAACATCGACGGTATCCCAGTATCCACCTCCCCTCACATCCGGAATCTTGGCGTCATCTTTGACCAAACCCTTTCCTTCGACAAATACACTAAACAGATCACAAAGTCAGCCTTCTTTCACCTGAAAAACATTGCCCCTCTCCGCTCATCCCTCTCCTCCACGGCTGCAGAAACCCTCATCCACGCCTTCATCACCTCCCGTCTGGACTACTGCAATAGCCTCCTCTATGGTTCACCCTAAAAAATCACCAATAAACTCCAATACATTCAGAACTCCGCTGCCCGTCTACTCACCCATTCCCGGACCCGTGACCACATCACCCCCGTCCTTTACAAGCTTCACTGGCTCCCCATCCCCCAGAGAATCCAGTACAAAATCCTCTTGACATACAAAGCCCTCCATAACCTGGCCCCATCCTACCTGGCTGACCTCCTCTCCAGACACACTCCCACCCGCAACCTCCGCTCTGCTGGTACCAACCTCCTGACCCCCTCCATCCGGACCAAATTCAGATCCTGGGGGGACAGGGCCTTCTCCATCGCTGCTCCCACCCTCTGGAACTCACTACCTCACACCATCAGAGACTCCTCCTCACTCACCACATTCAAAACATCACTAAAGACCCACCTGTTCAACACTGCATTCAACATTCAACCCACAGCATTTAACCCCTGACTATCTCTTCTCCTTCTCCCTCCTTTTGCTTTAAATATTTCCCTATTGATTCTTGTCTTTTTGCAATTGTTGTTTTCATGTATTGTTATGCATTATGTTTTCCACTCTGTCAAAGCACCTTTGGGCTTCTGGAAAAGCGCTATACAAAATAAATGAATTATTATTATTATTATTATATATATATATTGTTGCGGTTTTGCGAATAAAAGGCAACCCCCCGATAGTTAGTTACACCACAACATGTAGCCTCCTATAGTTAGTTATTTCTTATTAAATGTAAAGCATAGGCCCTTTCCAGTGTTTAGAAAGAAAACAAATAATGCGTTGAGTCAGGCAGGATGACTGTAGGCCTCATTGAAGCCTAAATTGCCTTGTGATGTGAGTAGACTAGGCCCTGCAGGCCCGAAGGAGGAATAAAACCTTCCCCAAAGGAGGAACGAGACATTCCTGGGAAGAGGAGCAGCGAGCAATCGATGGGAGCTAAAGGGAAGGCATGGGGGAGTGGCCGAGGGTGGCCAATGAGGGGATGTCACGTCATGTGACCCCCGGCGGCCAATTGAGACCCATGGAACATTCAGGAAGGGGTTAGGGTGTTATAAAAACCCGGCCCATAACACATTCTCTCTCTCTCTCTCTCTCTCCCTCTCTCCCTCTCTCCCTCTCTCCCTCTCTCCCTCTCTCCCTCTCTCCCTCTCTCCCTCTCTCCCTCTCTCCCTCTCTCCCTCCTCTGGTTCCTGCGCTCTCTGGTTCCTGCTCCTGATTCGTCTTAACCACGTCGTCCCTGCCGCGATCGTCTCCGGCTGTTGACGCCTTGGGTTGGAGCAATTCCTGGGGCTTTCGTCCACCAAGCCCATTCGCACGAGCTGCACGACCAAGCCCATCCGGGTGAGCTGCACGACCAAGCCCATTCGGGCGAGCTGCAAGAAGCGGCCGCGCTTTCCCACGCATTACCCTCTTCCCCCCTTCCCCGAACGAATGAGGGCCCTTGTCTGGGCATGTGGGTAAGGCTGTTAAGATTCTTTGCTTTGTCTGTTTTCTATACATACCTGCAAATAAATACTGTGTTTGGTATTTCCAACCTGGCTATCATTGTCATTTTCCATCCATTGACCGAGCATCACCCGAATCAAAACTGCTCGATCGGGTCCGACAGTGTAACGGCATGGGTAACGCGATGCACAACCGCTCGGGCGTCATTAATAAGTGTGACTTGTGCGGGATTCAGTCCCTGTCATGGCTGCGTGTGTCTGAAGGTATTCGGGTTGTGACCGTTAACCCTTCCACGCGCAGCTGCGGGCTCGGCGGCTGGAGTTGCCGAGCAATCAGTCAACCACGAGTGTAGTCGTGGACGGCGGCCTCGGTGGACCCGGAGTTCGTGGGGGAATGGGGCATAAAACCCCCCTTGTACGTCGACGAACCCGGGATCCGCAACTATATATGTATATATATATATATATATATATATATATATATATATATATATATATATATATATATATATATATATATATTGTAATGGATTTGGGAAACCGTGCACTTTGAGTAATTGATTGTAAATATACCCCCTTGTAAATAATGTAATGATTCTTGTAAATACCTCCATTTGTTGAAAAGATCAAAGGTCGTCCTTTAGTTAGTCCATCACACACACGCAGCAAATCATAGGGTCTCTCAATAGTTATTTCTTTATTCTGTGTTCTAGTTAAGGCTGTGTGTCCAATAGTCGAGCTTACGTTGCACCAAATCAATTAAGATAGATCACCTGCAATATCCCCATGCAATAGACCTCCTCAAAGTGCCAGTAAAGCAGCGTTTGCTGCCCTTTGGCTGGGGCTCATTCGATTGCCCCAAGACTCCATTATGCACGCGGTTCTCTTGGAGAAGAAGGGGGGGGGGGGGGGAGTCAGCCAAACGCCAGGAACAAGGCGTGGCTCTGCCAACGCCTCATCAAGGGGCGGGACCGGTGAGCCCTCGCGACCAACCAAGGCCGAGGCGAGCTCACCGGTGGGCGTTTCCAAAAGACAGGCGGCTTGATCGCGCCAGGCGCAATATAAGCGCGCGCGCAAACCTTTTCACCAGGACAGGAGATGCGTGATCCAGCTGGGAACAAAGAGAGGATTGATCCAGCCGAACCGAGAGAGAGAAACGGGAGGGGGTGCTCGTATTGCGGCAATAGGCCGAGACCCTCTAGGCCTTATTGCCGGTCGGTGAGACGCGAAGCTGTTTTGCCGGGTTTTTCGCCTCGAGCCCGGAGCGTGAACCGCGAGCGTGGAACTCAACGCCTGAACCATCTGCCCCGGACCTTCCTGCCGAGCCATCTGCCTGGATTCTTCTCCCCCTGCCATCTTTACCATTGCCATTTTCTCCCATTCGTGTACGTGAGTTTGGCTTGTTTTGTCTTGTCCCTGGGGTATAAGTTAAGCTTGTTTAAGGAATTGCTCTGTGTCCTTCCGCTCCTTCCTTTTCTTGTATATTCTCGCCCTTTCATTTCCTCTTGTAGATAGAAATAAACCTGTGTTCTTTCCTTACTTTGGTTTCTTCTTTCTCATCCGATCGTTTTTGTCCCTTCTGTCAATTGAGTACCTGTGGCACGATTCTTGGCCAACCGCTCCGCAATCGGGTTAGTCATTGTTAACGGCCCGCGCCGCAGTTCGCTCGCTCGGCGCAATCAATCAATTACGCTGCGGCATGGGCGGGGGTATTTCCTCGCTGACGGCCGGTGGTAATACTTAGGTATTAAGACTAATTGGGCTTACGACCCTACGTACCATCGGCCATCAGTGATGTCATACTTCCAGGACCGGCGGAGACGGCCAGCTTAACAGGACAAGGGGATTAACCCCCCCCTTGTTAACGGGAGTGCCGTCCCCCAGATTCCGTAACAATATATATATATATATATATATATATATATATATATATATATATATATATATATATATATATATATATATATATATATATATATATATATATTTATTTATATATATATATATCTTAACGATGCAGCATAATGGGCCGAATGGTCTCCTCTAGTTTACTCGGTTTATTTTTATCTCTCTATATAATAACTCACATTCATTAGATCATGATTGAGAAGAAAACTTACAAAATTGTACACAGCGGGTGAACAAACTGGATGCAAAAGCCCGCATTTATTGGATAATAATTGATTGGATTGACAAAGAAATAACTCACAAAAATTCCAAACAGAGTAAAGAAAATAACAAGTATAATTTTTCTGTGATTAACATAAACATTGTATCCTTGGCAGGTCATCGGTGAAATGGAGAACTTCTTGGAATGGCTCAAATCCCAAGGCCTGAGAGCAGAAACAGCCCAAGCAGTGATCGATAAGCTTGGAATTGAGAATCAGACGGTTTTTCGGGCTTGTACTGAGTCGGATTCATTGCGGATCGAGCTCCTCTCTCTCGCCAAGGAGAAATTACAATTTGCAATGTATGCTGACTTCTGTAAATTTATGAATTCTTTTTCGAAGCTGCAAGATGTCCAGATTGCAGGTTCTTCTCTTTTGGGAAGTATTTTCGTCAACTTGGAGAATGTTATTCCGGAACTTTCCAGTTTCTGTGAAAAGATTTTCAGATCCCAAAATGTTCAGCTGGAAAATGTTCCTGGTTTATCTGGAATCGGGTTCAGTGATTTCTGCAGTCTCCGCTCTCAGGATGATGGATTAATACCCACGTCTGGTATGTGACTTTTTTAATACAACATCACATGTCAACAAATATTTAGATCTTCTACCATTGTTTTTTTTTGTATTCTTTTGACTTGTGTAATCTCTTTTGGTGCAGTTTTATATTGTCTAATATTGATGCATTTTTGATGTAGGGTACAAGGTAAATTTTAACTCACCTGGAACATATTTCTGGAGTGCTTATGAGATGGCGCGTCGTCAGTTTGTCCATAAACACTTGCAACTTCTCCGAAACTGCTGATGGGATTGTGACCAAACTTGGCAAAAATTATATTTCGTGTTGGAACTCAAATTTGTACACGGCATTAAAAAGTTGGACTTTAAGGGGTGTGCAGGAGGGATTGGGGGGTGGGGGGCTGGTAAGGGGGAATGATATCCTAAAATGGTTATTTGCTCTCTTATCTGAAACTGCATTGACGATTTTGATGAAACTTGACCACAACCTTCATCACCCATGATGTACAACAGTGTGTTCACAGCATTTGAAAAATCGGGTTATATTGCCCCTGTTTCTTTTTCTTTTTGGGGAATTGCATTAAATACCTTGGTGTTCCATGTTGAATGGTGCATTTAAGTTATCTGCATGCAGGAAGTAGTTTGTTACCTCTCTTTAGCCGTGGAAGGCTTATCCTTGTTATCCCACGCTTTTAGAAAAATATGAAGACGCTTCATCCTAGTCATATTGTAATCAGCCCTGTCCATCCTTCTGTCTGTCATGCTGTCTCCTCCCGAACCGTTATGTCAAAATTCACAAACCTGGTTGTTATGATCACCACACGTAAATAAGGTGCAAGAACAGTATCATTTTGACCCCGCCCTCTAGGTACATGACGAAAAATGGAATAGCAATATGTAGAATAGCAAAAAATGTAATTAGAGGCACTTTAAAAAAACATTTTTTCATATAACCTTGTATATACAATCAGCATTGAGGGACACATGAAATTTGTAACCTTTTTCATTGACTCCTGGTTCATGCCCCAGGATTTAGCGTCATGGGTCAAAATGGAAAGGAAACCTTCAAAATTTGATATTGGGTCATTCCTGGTGTTACTTGTTGCCATCGTTCAACTTTGCTTTGGGTGTGAAGCGTGGGGATTTGTGATGGCGTGCCATGTTTTGCTCTTGTAGTTTTAGTTCATCTCTTTAGCCATGGACGGACTTAACATTATTACTGTTGTTGTATAGCCCTGGATAATTCACTTGAACAGGCCTGCTGCACAGAGACAGCCGATCAATCTTGCAGGAGTGACCCAGGGATCCCCCACACCCAATATGATGTACCCCACCTTCTCTTATCCTTGTTTAAACAGTGAAATTCATCATATAATTATTTATATCTTGGAAATATTTGGTTGAACAATGTGAACGTAAAAAAAAAAAAACTTTCCTTTGAAAACACACTCCAACTCACTGGTCGATAAAAAAACAAAATGTGGATATTGCTTTTTTTAACAACAACAATTTGGTCTTTCTTCTAAAGAAAAGAAATATTTAATTCTGAAATGTTTATTTAAACCTAAATCGAGGTTTGAGTTGTGATAAACTAAATTTCAGTAACTGCAGTTTGGACATCGACCATCTATGTGCATTGTGCAGAATTGGGTAAAATCTGTTATCTTCTCTTATCCACCATCTCTTATCTTATCTTATCCACCATCTCTTATCTTATCTTATCCACCATCTCTTATCTTCTCTTATCCACCATCTCTTATCTTCTCTTATCCACCATCTCTTATCTTCTCTTATCCACCATCTCTTATCTTCTCTTATCCACCATCTCTTATCTTATCTTATCCACCATCTCTTATCTTATCCACCATCTCTTATCTTATCTTATCCACTATCTCTTATCTTATCTTATCCACTATCTCTTATCTTCTCTTATCCACCATCTCTTATCTTCTCTTATCCACCATCTCTTATCTTATCTTATCCACCATCTCTTATCTTATCCACCATCTCTTATCTTATCTTATCCACCATCTCTTATCTTATCTTATCCACTATCTCTTATCTTCTCTTATCCACCATCTCTTATCTTCTCTTATCCACCATCTCTTATCTTCTCTTATCCACCATCTCTTATCTTATCTTATCCACCATCTCTTATCTTCTCTTATCCACCATCTCTTATCTTCTCTTATCCACCATCTCTTATCTTCTCTTATCCACCATCTCTTATCTTATCTTATCCACCATCTCTTATCTTATCCACCATCTCTTATCTTATCTTATCCACTATCTCTTATCTTATCTTATCCACTATCTCTTATCTTCTCTTATCCACCATCTCTTATCTTCTCTTATCCACCATCTCTTATCTTATCTTATCCACCATCTCTTATCTTATCCACCATCTCTTATCTTATCTTATCCACCATCTCTTATCTTATCTTATCCACTATCTCTTATCTTCTCTTATCCACCATCTCTTATCTTCTCTTATCCACCATCTCTTATCTTCTCTTATCCACCATCTCTTATCTTATCTTATCCACCATCTCTTATCTTCTCTTATCCACCATCTCTTATCTTCTCTTATCCACCATCTCTTATCTTCTCTTATCCACCATCTCTTATCTTATCTTATCCACCATCTCTTATCTTATCTTATCCACCATTTCGGTTATTTTGTGCCGCGTTTTTTGCGACCTAGTACCTTGTTTCCTATCTTGAGGCTTTGTTTTCTCTTCGTGGTCGATTGTGGTCCATTTACAGTGCATTCAGACAGTATTCAGACCCCTTCACTTTTTTCACATTTTGTTATGTTGCAGCCTTATGCTGAAATAGTTTAAATTCATTTTTTCTTTCATCAATCTACACTCAATACCTCATGATGACAAAGAGAAAACAAGATTTTAGAAAGTTTTGCAAATTTATTAAAAAGAAAAAACTGAAATATCACATTGACATAAGTATTGTCGTGCGAATCCTTCCGGTTAATACCAGAGACCGCGGAAGACCAGAACGGCGTTAATGGAGGCGACGACCAAACACGGATTCTACTTATGAAACGCGGGAAGAGAAGAAGGGAAGAGGAAGAAGCGGGAGTGCGTAACTGTGGAAGGCGAACAAACTCAAACGGCACAAGATTTGCAGGGAATGGAAAATAATACAAGGGTTTATTGTAATAAGAATCGGGACAGGGAAACGCGACGATAAATACAATTCCTAAATTTGGATCCCACACACCGACTTCAGAAACGGAACAAGGGAAGATGGATTAATAAAAGGAAACGTCGTGTACTGTAAAATGTTCTGTGGGTGCGGCCTTATCTTGTCTGTCATCTTGTATTGTCTGCCGTCCAAACACGGCTCCGTTCGGCCCCGCTCGCGCGCCACCAGGCCTCGCTCCAAGCTCCAATCGATCGCACACCACGAGGTCCCTCGCTCCAAACTCCAAAAGCACCGATCGCAAACAAGGCCCCAAAGCACCAAAAGCTCCGCTCCAAGCACCACGCAGATGGCGAGCCAAGACCATCAGGACCTCTCAAGAGCAAGAGGAAAAGCGCAGAGAGCACAAGACAGCCAGGGAAGGACGTGCGCAAGAGAGTTCGAGCTGCCAGACGGAAGCTGCGCAAGCAAGAAGAAGACGTGCTGCACAAGATGAAGAGAGGGAAAATGTCTTACGGCGCGCCCCTATATAACCTTGCGGCGGTGACGTCAGCCTTGGCGCGCCACCCAATCAGTGCCCTCCGCCGAATCACAGGCCTGTAGCATGGTCATAGCTCATGGCACTCAATGGGGCTAGGCCTGCCCGGAGGTGTAGCTGGCGGCGGCCATCATCGGCGGTGTCCTGGCCTGGTTTCCTTGCCTGTTCCTTCCGAAGTCACTGTCAGGGAAGGGAATTATTTAATGTTGTACTAAGGGCCTGTCTAAGTGTTTATGTTGTTGTGCATTGCCATAAGGGATGAAGGTTTGACTACCAGGTTTGACACACAGGGGGCTGTTATCTTAATCCCTACACTATCTAACACTCGAACATCCTGGTATGTTCCTCAGGTAGACATCTTAACCCAACAAACCGGACTACACAAACAGAACTTATTACAGGTAGATTCCCTATCGCGACAGTCGAAGCATGTTACCTATTCAGATGTACGTGGCTCTGCATATTCCTTTACTCCACCAGACATAACACAGCACCCACCCCCCCCCCCCCCCACCCGGAACCGTAGCTCCTGCTAGGTTCACTGCAGGCGCTACCATTCTAGTTTTAACACTTACTGTCTCACACTTAATTGACCTATGAAATAAATCAGGAGGGCTGTGGGAAGTGAGTCGGACTTCCTGCCTGTGCTCCTTAACATGCTAATCCCCTTAACAATCATGCAATCAAATATGTACATTTCATTCGTTGTTCCTGTGGAGGGAGGAAACAAACAACACTCAAAAACTAACTTCACCACAAACTTATCCTTAACCAAAAATTCAAAACTCTAATAAACATTTGTACATACCACGGTCTACAGACCGCATCCCCCGTTGGATGCCACAAGACACAACCTTACCTGCGGGGCCATCCCCAATGCGCCCCTACATTTCCACGGGCCCTGTCCAGATGTTACAGGTGAGTGACATGGCTCAGTGGATTTCGCCCTCATTCATGCAATACAAACCCCTTAACCACTCATACTCATTCTAAAAATCCTTGCACACAAAATCATTTCAAAGCACATATTTCACCCCCCCTCCCCCCTGCAGGACAATGGCATTGATGTCATTCATGTGTGCATGTCTCAACTAGACAGCGGGGAGGTACTGCACAACAAGAATGGTGGGGGCGCTTCAGGTTGTGGTGCCCGCAGTCCCAAAACAAGTCAACCGACTTACAAGTTCATTGCTCCCCTCCCACCCCCCTGTTTACCTCTTGGCCCCGTGACAGCCCAACAGCCCTTTCTGCCGTTACCCCACCGGTGAGGGTCTCCACACACCAGGCTCTGTTGCCTCCTGCTGCCACGCAGCTCCACGGGTCGCCGGGGGTCTCCTTTACCCCAGGGCGCCCAACCAGACCCTCCACCGACGAGCTCCAATTTCCACATACCACTGGCTGCCAGGGGTAATTGCCGCAGAGGGGGGCCGCAGGCATCGCTCCTTAGAGCCAGATCTGTACCTGCGGACACACACACCTTCCCCACCCACAAGATCCCAAAACACACTTCCTCCCCAGCTGCCATTCCATTTTCCAACACAATTCCATGAGAAGATGTTACAAAAGATGTGCCATGGCCTGCCTTATGTGAAATCCCCGTTCACAGTTTAAATCGCATTTGCAAAAGCACTTTAATCATCACTCATCCATATTTCAATTCCCAAACTCACGACCACATGAAAATATCACCTCTACACATAAACAAACGCCACCCCCAAGACTGTGTGGCCCACATTCCATCCCCTCACCGACCATGTCATCACTCTCACCCGCCTCCCAACTCCAAATTACAAGTCCCCAAATTTTCCATGAGCAAGTCCTGACGCCTGGGGCAGTGCACATCCAAACACTCACCTCAAGTGCAGGTAGTTGCAGATTGCTGAGACCCAAAGTGCCATCCACCACAAAATCCCAAAATTTATCACTGGGCCTACCAAATTTTCCAAATTTCTCTTTTGTCTCCACTATACTGGCAGGTAAGTGGGTCTGCATCCAACGGTGATTATCACTACACAACTACATGTGGCTACATCTGCTCCGCACCTCTACCATGCAAGGGTCATCGGGACAAGGTGAGCAGGCAAAATACCAACACGGCCCATGAGTGTCCATAAGGGTGCGACCCACCATCCATCCTTCGGCCCCCCTGCGAGGAACACAGCTGCGCCAGCCCCAGCTGGCCAATGTGGTGAGCACCTGCTGCCACAAACACTACCGCATGCATAACCTCGGCCCTGGGGGGTACGGTCGCAGTGCGTGGCATCCCTACAGCCACGTCTTTTGCACCTCCACATCATCCCCCAGTCCGACCACATGCAGCCCCCAGTGCCCACCCACACTTGACCACACCAAGGTCCAGTCAACAGCCATGCTCCACCATGAGACCCACCCAGAAGACATGGTCCACACACCTCAGACACGCACAGCACCACTTGACCCTCAGAGCACACAACTACATCCCCATGACTCCGCGTCCCAAATATCAGCACAGTCGCCCCCGCAACCAGTTGAAAGCTGTGTCCTGCTACCCTGTCCATTTTATCACAGACTCCAACACTTTGGTCTACACACCTGGATCAATAATGGTGCCACTGTGCAGTGACCACCATTTCTCTTCACAAAATTCACCCTTAAATTTGCATATAACCCCGAGATTACCCATGCCAAACATTTGTCACAATTCACTCATTTCACCAAAGAAAGATGCTTTTCCATACACATGCCAGCCAAGCATGGCCCATATACTCGGCTTGTTACACATTCCCGATCACATTCCATGGCTCTCTTTCCAAACCGAGAGTCCATAAATCATAACAGAACATCTGCGGAAGGTCACTCTCACACCACCACGTTCCACAGATGCCCCAAAGGTTGTCCGGCAGGCTATCTCCATCCCTGTCCGTGCGGTTCGACCCATGTCCATAGACCGGCACGGCATGACAGGTCACCACATGCCGGCTGTCCCAGAGTCTCAGGGAGAGGGTGCCAGGCCGCATGCCCGGGTGGTCACTACATCAGGCCCAAGCTGGCCGTCCGCGGTGCCACCACCAAAGCACGACCCACAACACCTCCCCCTAGTGGTCCCCAATACATGCCATCCCAGGCTTGAGAAACTACCTTGGACCCCCCTGGAGGTCTTAACCCCCACCAGGGTCTGGTGACCCTGCCGGCCCGAGCCACCAGCTTGGGCTGCTCCCCGACGGACAAGGGACGCCACACTCCACCAGACCCCCCGTGGGGCCCAGGTCGTACCAGGACGCCCATGGCTGGACCCCACGTCCAAATCTTGCCAGCACAGTCCCCCAGCTGGCTGGCATTACCAAATTTCAAAAGGGGCAACTTTTGCCCGAGGCCATCCCCAATGACCTCTCCTGGTCCAAATCCCGCAGCCCGGGGCCCAACTCCCTCCATAGTTGTGCCAAATCAAATCCCCATTTAATCATAATTTTTTTTCTCCTTTAAAATTTTTTCATTCCCACCTGTGCCAAACCACAGCTGCAGGTAACAACTCCCTCAGGTTGTTCTTCCCTTCCCTGCAGCTGTTCCAAATTCCCTATGAGGACCAAATCTCCTGAGGCTCTATCTCCCGATCCCTCTCTGTCCGAATCCAGCCCGGAGCCAACACACTCCCCCAACTGGTTGTTCAATTTCGGAGCCTCCGTTGCCAAATTTCAGTGTATGGTGAGGGTCCCCTCGGTCACTTCAACCACCTCCTCGGACCGACTCACCTCATCACCCAAACTCCTTTGGGCCTAGTCAAACCCTACCTCCACGGGACTGTTACAGGTCTCCAGCCGCTGGATCACATCATGTACATCATCCCCATCATCATCACAAATAATTTCTGGCCCCGACAGGCCTTCCCCAATAAACACGCGGTCCGGCTCCACCACACGGACCCCCAATAATGTTATCCCCTCTTGCTCTGCACCACCGCCCTGGCGCTGCAAGAATTCAAATTTCTCCCTCGGCTGGGGTGTTGTGACATCCACACGGTCCCGATAAACCTCCAGGCCAGCAGGTGGGAAACATCCTCTATTACAATTTTCACATTCCCTATTTCCTTCCAAATTTCCTTCCCCATTCACCTGTGGGCACTCCCAATTCACCTGTAAATTTGCAGTCTCCCCATCTACCTGTGGGCACTCCACACTCACCTGTGGACACGCCCCATCTACCTATAGGCATTCCCCATTTGTCACCTCTTCACATGTTGCAATCAAATTTACCCCATCTAAATTTCTACCTTCCCTTCCTTCCCACTGCGATTCCAATTTTTCCATTCCCGGGGCAATTCCCTGCTCGTGAGCAACATGCACATCTGCATGGGCCGTACTCTCCCATTCCCAATTTAAATTCCCCCCCCCCCCCATTCCGATTGAATTTCCACCAAACTTGGCTCCTCCTGTGCCCCAATGGCACCATTCTTTCGTTCTTCCTTCAATTTACTCGAACATTCCTTCAATTGTTCACCCCGGGCATTCAATTTGCTATTCATTCGTTCATAATATTTTCTGTGTCTCTCCTTATTTCTTCCCGCCATTCAAACACAAGTTGCATTAGAACCTGGTAATCTATCGGGACCTCCTCCGTAGAGAGGGAAGTTCCGTTACTATGCTCCACCCCAACTACTTCCGACTCACTCCCAATGCTTCCCGCATCTTCCATCCTTTCTTCCTCCATATTTCCCACCTCCTCCATCCGTAAAGGCGGTCGCTTTCCCGCACGCTCTTACAACAGGAATATAATTAAATTTAATGACGCGCCGTTCGCGTCCCGTAAGCCCAATCAACGATACAAATTTTTCGCCTCCGACTAAAAATTTTTTGCGTTCAAATTCTCCACTCCTTGGCACCAAATTTATTTCCAGGGTTCAATCCCACCCCTCGACAACAGTTGTCATGCGAATCCCTCCGGTTAATACCAGGGATTAATTGTCCCGGTTAATACCAGAAGACCAGAACGGCTTTAATGGAGGTGACGACCAAACACGGATTCTACTTATGAAACGCGGGAAGAGAAGAAGGGAAGAGGAAGAAGCGGGAGCGCGTAACTGTGGAAGGTGAACGAACTCAAACATCACAAGATTTGAAGGGAATGGAAAATAATACAAGGGTTTATTGTAATAAGAATTGGGACAGGGAAACGTGACGATAAATCTAATTCCTAAATTGGGATCCCACACACCGACTTCAGAAACGAACAAGGGAAGATGAATTAATAAAAGGAAATGTTGTGTACTGTAAAATGTTCTGTGGGTGCGGCCTTATCTTGTCTGTCGTCTTGTATTGTCTGCTGTCCAATCACGGCTCCGTTCGGCCCCGCTCGCGCGCCGCCAGGCCTCGCTCCAAGCTCCAATCGATCACACCCCACGAGGTCCCTCGCTCCAAACTCCAAAAGCACCGATCGCACACGAGGCCCCAAAGCACCAAAAGCACCGCTCCAAGCACCACACAGATGGCGAGCCAAGACCACCAGGACCTCTCAAGGGCAAGAGGAAAAGCGCAGAGAGCACAAGACAGCCAGGGAAGGACGTGCGCAAGAGAGTTCGAGCTGCCAGACGGAAGCTGCGCAAGCAAGAAGAAGACGTGCTGCGCAAGACGAAGAGAGGGAAAATGTCGTTTGGCTTGCCCCTATAAAACCTTGGGGCGGTGACGTCAGCCTTGGCGCGCCACCCAATCAGCGCCCTCCACCGAATCACAGGCCTGTAGCATGGTCACAGCTCGTGGCACTCGATGTGGCTGGGCCTGCCGGAGGTGTAGCTGGCGGCGGCCATCATCGGCGGTGTCCTGGCCTGGTTTCCTTGCCTGTTCCTTCCAAAGTCACTGTCAGGGAAGGGAATTATTTGATGTTGTACTAAGGGCCTGTCTAAGTGTTTAGGTTGGTGTGCATTGCCATAAGGGACGAAGGTTTGACTACCAGGTTTGACACACAGGGGGCTGTTGTCTTAATCCCTACACTATCTAACACTCCAAAACGGCGAGGTCACGTCTTTTTGAAGCTGTTCCATGCGCTCACGCTTTCGAAGCTAAGTGATTTTTCTCAATTGTGTTTTTGTCGAGACTGTATCTATCTTTCGGTGTATGTACCTATAGCGTATCTTTTGGAAAATTTTCGGTGCTAATTTTTCGTACATGTATACACAATCGTCGGTGAATGCGTATCGAGTATTCTGCGGCCTAGTACTCGTAGGCTTGGCTACCGTACCGTCTCCGACCTTGTGGTTTTGTTTTTCTCTCAGCGATTCGTCGAATCCGCTGCAATTATTTTCGTTCTCTGTTTTGTCCCAGTCGTTCACCCCATACCTCCTTGTTTAATATCTCTACTCAAAAAAAAAAAAAACACAAAAAATTTTTCCTTCCAAGGTCTTATTCGTTTATTTGTTGTTCTTATATGTTCGTTTGTTCTTCGTACTCGATCACGTGGTTAGAAATGTATAATCTCTCCCCTGAACAACTATTTTCTCTCATATATTATAACACCCTTTTCTTCTTTTCCTCCTCCCCCAACCAAAACCTTGATCTTTTCTACCCCCGCTAATTTCGGTCCCCATGTGTATTATACCTCTCCTGCCCCCCCCCTCCCCTTCCCACGCCTCCTGCCCCCAAGCCCTCTCCCTCCCACACTTCTCCCTGCTCTCAAATGTTGTGGTTGTGTGCTTCCCCTTCTCTCCCCATCTTGTCTTCCGCTCCCTCTTTTGTATATTTTGTTTGTCTGGTTGATTTGTTTGTGAAATAAACGTTAGCTCTTTCACGAGCCTCGATTCAGTATACAAAAAAACCAAAAAAAAAAACACTCAAACATCCTGGTATGTTCACAGGTAGACATCTTAACCCGACAAACTGGACAACACATACAGAACTTATTACAGGTAGATTCCCTA
Organism: Myxine glutinosa; assembly: GCF_964187855.1. Lineage (NCBI taxonomy): Eukaryota > Metazoa > Chordata > Myxini > Myxiniformes > Myxinidae > Myxine > Myxine glutinosa. The sequence continues at coordinate 446,650,596 of NC_136261.1, read as the reverse complement.
TCGCGACAGTCGAAGCATGTTACCTATTCAGATCTACCTGGAATAAGTTCTGTAGATATTGAACTAGATATTGCTTTACCCCACCAGACATAACATTATTCATACCCTTTGCTATGACACTTGAAATTTAGCTCAGGTGCCTCCCATTTCTCTTGATCATCTTTGAGATGTTTCTACACCTTGATTGGAGTCCACCTGTGGTAAATTCAATTGTTTGGACATGATTTGGGAAGGCACACACCTGTCTATATAAGGTCTCACAGCTGACAATGCATATCAGAGCAAAAACCAAGCCATGAGGTCGAAGGGACTGCCTGCAGAGCACAGAGACAGGATTGTGTCGAGGCACAGATCTGGGGAAGCCTACAAAAAAAAATTCTGCTGCATTGAAGGTTCCCAAGAGCACAGTGGCCTCCATAATTCTTAAATGGAAGATGTTTGGAACAACCAGGACTCTTCCTAGAGCTGGCCGCCCGGCCAAACTGAGCAATCGGGGGAGAAGGGCCTTGGTAAGAGAGGTGACCAAGAACCCGATGGTCACTCTGGATGAGCTCCAGAGATCCTGTGTGGAGATGGGAGAAACCTCCAGAAGGACAACCATCACTGCAACACTCCAACGATCTGGGCTTTATGGCAGAGTGGCCAGACGGAAGGCTCTCCTCAGTGAAAGACGCATGAAAGCCCACTTGGAGTTTGCAAAAAAGCACTGAAAGGACTCTCAGACTGTGAGAAACAAGACTCTGTGGTCTGATGAAACCAAGATTGAACTGTTGGGTTCTTCCCAACAAGATTGAACAGAATCTTCACCTTGTTGTGAGAGAAGGATACAGTCAAGCCTGACTCTGTTTCTGCAACTGGACCAGACGGCATCAGCCTGCGGGTCCTAAAATCCTGCTCTGCCACCCCATCACACCCTCTCTCTGTTCTCTTCACCCTCTCTTTTGCTCAAGATCATCTGCCATGTGCTTGGAAATCAGCCAACATTAATACATCACACAAAAAGGTGCAAAAACAGATCCTGGCAACTACCGACCAATCAGCCTGTTCCCAATCATCAGCAGGATCATGGAATCCATCATTGCATCTGATATTAAATACTTCCTCTTCTCCAATGGCTTGATCTCTGATCATCAATTTGGATTCAGACCAAGCCACTCTACTCTGGACATAATGCTACTGCTGTCTCAACAATAGATGGAGGTCCTCAATGCCAAATACAAAATCAGCGCCGTCTCAGTTGACACATCTCGTGCCTTTGATATGGTTTGGCACCCTGCCCTGCTCACCAAACTCTCTTCTTATGGTATCCATTGAAATCTCCACGCATGGCTTGTGGACTTCCTCTCCTGTCGTCATCAATATGTGGTCCTCGATGGAATTCTCTCATCTCCTTTTCCTGTCCAGGCTGAAGTTCCTCGGGGCAGTGTTCTGGGCCCTGTGATTTTTCTGTCCTTAATCAATGATCTCTGTGACTCTCTGGAAAATCCTCTTTCTCTTTGCTGTTGACTTCACTGTCTGCCGCTTCATATCTCATCCCTCAGATCGGCAGGCAGAAGCTTCTTCACTCTCTGCATACTTGAACAAAATCACCAACTTGTCAAACAAGTTGAACATGTCATTCAATCCTGACAAAACTCACACTCTCACCTTGTCTCTCCGAAAAGACGGTCTGGAAAACCCTCTGTCACTCAACTTTTGGATCTCATTATCTGCCATTATCTTTCCTGAGAAAAAAAAACATTTCCAAGCTCGCCTCCAAACGCAGTCTCTGACTGGGCATCTTCATCGTGAGGAAGTCCTTTATTGGCATTACTGAGCCTCTCACCACATACAAAGCTTTCATCCACAGCTTGATGTAACACTGATCACCCCTCTGGGCTGGTGCTTCTGACTCACACCCAGTTCAGCTTCATGCTGTAGAAACCAAAACTTTTAGATTCATTGGTATCTCCCATGATGAAGTGAGTGCTGGTATCTGAGGGCCTTTGACACTCACCACAGGCAGGTTTGTGGTCTTTGTCTTCTACCGACTCCTCTCTGGTCTAGCTCCCCCTACTCTGTCTGTGCGATGTCTCCCAGATATTCCTTCAGGACAGAGAAGATCTGCCAGCAAACTTCTTCTGGTGAAACTGCCTAAATCAAGACTCTCTACTCACCTTCATTCTTTCATTCCCCTTTTCTCCTGCCTTTGGAACAAACTCCCTCACTCTCTTCAATCCCACTCCACCCTGCAGGTCTTTAAAACAGCTGTTCACCACCATCTCTTATCTTTTCCCATCCAAGACCTTGATCTTTTCTACCCCCATTAATTCATCCAAGACCTTGATCTTTTCTACCCCCATTAATTCACCCCAGACCTACCTTTTTCAAATTCTAACTTCTCTCCTGAAAGAACTAATAGTGTCCATTTCTTTGATAGCTCCTCCACTTCCTCCCCCCACCCATCCCCTCTCCCTTCCACAAATCTCCCGATGTCCCTGCTCTTCTGTTGCTTGTATGTCCCCTGTCCCAAAGACGAATGTGAGTCCTCAGGGGTCTGTCTGTGTTGGGTCTAATATTGTTCATTTTATATGCAATGATCTGCCTGATTGTATTCTCTCAATTAAGCAGTTATGCAGATGACTCAACACTATATACTACATACCCAGGAACCTTGTCTCCTCTTACCCGTGACTAGTGGCATGGAGAGCCAGCACGGGCCCGAGGCAAATAACCTCGGGTCTCCCACCCCCACCCCTACCCTTTCTCTTTTATAACTTTTTAAGGAACTTTCTTTAATGAAAAACAAAAAACTTAAAAATAAATAAACAAGTGGTTACTTTTATTTAGCCGTTTGATCGAAAATGTAGGAGATAGCGGGACGTTTGGACCGATCGAGTCAATTCACACCCTCGACTGTTGAACACTATTTCTCCCTAAGATTAGCAAAAACATACGTGAGAAGATGGTTAATAATTTTTGGACAAAGAGGATACAAACCCATTTCTTTGTAACACATTTCTGGTCAATAACCATTTTCTGTAAAGTTTGAAACTGTACCATGAACAACGGCAAATGTTGTTTTGTTTCTAGCAAGAAAAAGCAAATCAGCTTCTGTTCTGGGTTTAAATGTAACGACGAGGAAATGAGGATGAGCCCATGAGGGTGTCGTGGAACAATTTGTGTACATAAACCAAGTCATGTTCACTCATTGAATACTTATAAAATTTAATAACACTGGGAAAAATACTCATTCTGTTACAACAGAAATACATGGTATAACCCATTCACAAAGCATAAGGATCCCGGGTCGACAAGAGTATTCTTCCTGATTGCACTGTTTTGGCTTCATTTATAGCAATTGAAAGACAATGGGAGAAGATTTGATTGAGTCCTCACAGTGGGAGGGGGTAGGAAGGAGGAGATCGGTGGACGAGGGATTCTGACAAGGGATTAGGGAGGGGTAGAGTGGGGTTTGAGGAATTACTGATAAAGAAGTTGAGAGCGGGGAGGGGATAGATCACGGGATGAGGGATCCCTGATTAAACCATTATCTTCTCAGTGGGTCACTTGAACCAGAAGATAATAATTGGCTTTCCACAACAAAGCTTTCACAAACCTTATCCCCAATTAGTATTTACACGGAACTGCAAATGAATGTATATCTTTCCATCACAAAGGCACTCTTGAGTCAACTGGAGTCTGAGTTATAATCTTAAATTCCTTTAAATGTAATATATATGTATATATGTATATATATATATATATATATATATGTATATATGTATCTATATATATATATATATATATATATATATATATATATATATATATATATATATATATATATATATATGTATATATATATATATATGTATATATATATATATGTATATATATATATATGTATATATATATATATATGTATATATATATATATATGTATATATATATATATGTATATATATATATATATGTATATATATATATATATGTATATATATATATATGTATATATATATGTATATATATATATATATATATATATATATATATATATATATGTATATATATGTATATATATATATATATATATATATATATATATATATATATATATATATATATATATATATATATATATATATATTGTTACGGTTCTCTCGCCGGCCTTCTCCCCTTATCAAGGGGGGATTAATCCCCTTGTCTTTACTGGCCTGGCGGAACCGAGACTTATTACGTCCTTTCCGGGCGAGCGCAAAATAGGGTTTCAGGACCAAATTCTCGCTCGTACCTAAGTACTCGCACCACCACGGAAACGAGGAAACAAGCCTCACATGAACCACGTGTGATGGTAGTACGCCGAGCGGCTTGCGTACACGTGATCCGCGCAGTCTTAACTGGTGGAACCCGATTGGAGCGATCTTCTTCGTGCCACGCTTAGTCAATTGGAGAAATCACGGGAACGATCGAATCAAGAAGAAAGGAAGAACAGATGGGTTTAATTATTATCACACATATGTACAGTTCAAGGACGCAGGGACACAGAGCAAGCTTATACAGTCTTTACTTATCCCAGGACAACGGGCCCGTCTCACACACTCACACAGGGGATTGCAGATGGGCAGGTGTTCCCCAACGCGTCCAGGGATGGTCCTCGTCCAGCTCTCCACGGCCCACGTGCGTCCCGCGAAGATGGTGATCGGCGAAGACAGGGGCTCGTAGCGCGTCTCTCGAACAAAGGCGATGTATCGGGCGGAACGGCAAGGGGCGGACTTTGACAGCAAAAGGGGGGACTTTTACGGCAAAGGGCGGTTACACAGCTGTGCTCATGCAAGTGCGGCAAGGCGCATCAAGTTCATCAAACACCGCGCGTTCGGGCTGTAAGTTCACAATGAGTCCTTCTTGGTATCTTGGTATCACAAGCTCCCTGATGCAAATCCTTTATCTCTCTGCTGCAGTTTGCCGCAAGTCCTGTGACGCAAGTCCTGTCGAGGGCTTTCGTGCAGCAGGCTTCATAGGCACGCCCCGCGAATCTTCTGGAACTCACCAGAATCTTCTCACCACGGCCTCTGACGCCACCAACTCTGAGCCCTGATTGGCGGCTCATGCTTACCGTCATCACCTCTGCCGCTCTGCCTCGACTCCGCCCCGACCCTCCTCCGCCTCCCTCGTGTTAACTCGCCCAAAATGAACCAACGTTAACAAACTGTATTGATGTTACGGACGTAGGATGATCGGTGGCGTTAGGGCCTATTTTCCTGGCTTTTCACAACGCAGAATTAACACTGGAAAGGGCCTATTCTCACACATACTAAGAAATAACTATACTACAAATGAGGCTATATGTTGCTTGTGTGACTATCTATGGGGGGCAAACTTTAACCTTTATTGAACTTACTGTACAAACCTCAAAACCGTAGCAATATATATATATATATATATATATATATATATATATATATATATATATATATATATATATATATATATATATATATATACAATTATACATATATATATATATATATATATATATATATACATACAATTATACATATATATATATATATATATATATACATACAATTATACATATATATATATATATATTATATATATATATATATATATACGCATGCGCATGCGCAAGATTGGAGGTCACGTCTCTTCAAAGCTGTCCATGCGCGCACACTTTCGAAGTGAAGTAATTTTTCACAATTTTCTTTTTGTCGAAACTGTATCTTTATTTCGGTGTGTGTAACTATTGGTGTCTTTAATAGGATTCTCGGTGTTGGTTTTTCATACCTGTGTACAGAATCGTCGGTTAGTTCGTGTCGCGTATTCTGAGGCCTAGTGTAGTACTAGTAGGCTACCGTGTCCGACCTTGGCTTGAGGCTTTGTTTTTGTCTCAGCGGTTCTTTGATTGCGCTGCAATTACTTTCGTTCTCTGTTTTTCACGGTCTTTTCACCCCATACTTCCTTGTTTTAAAATCTCAACAACAACAAAAAATATATATATATATTTCCTTCTCTGTTCTTATCCGTTTGTTCGTTCTTATTTGTTCGTTCGTTCTTCGACCACGTTGTTCGTGATCACGTGATCACGTTGTTAAAAAATGTTTAATCTGTCCCCTGAAGAACTGTATTCTGTCGTATACTATAACACCTTTTTCTTCTTCTTCTATAAAAGGATGCTTTTGACTTGCTCACCAAATCTATTCATTCCAAAAAACAATTCCATCTCTTACAGTGCCTCTTTCATACATTCCCTAAACTTCCAGCACTCCACCCATCCTTCAGCGTCCTCAAACGTATTTTTGACTCGAAGGTCTCAAGAAACTCATTTTGCAATAAATGTTCGTTTCCCATTAATCGTACACTTTTCAAAATCCAATCTCACCCCTCCCCTCCAAATCTTCCCCATCACTCATTCCCTCCAAAACTTCCCCATCACTCCTCCCCTGGTTTTGGCCGTTTTATTTGGTTCAGGATTGTGGGAACATAGTCAAAGTTACGAGCGCATTCGCCATCATTGTCCACCCCTGTCCTTTCCAAAGTAGTTTGGATACAGTTGTTTCCCAGCGGTTTTGAGCATAAGTCATTGAGTGACAATGGAATTACTCTCATCTTAATACCTGTTAAAGACCTTTCCGACATTGGCATGCAAGACCGACAGTTGGTGCGATTCTGGGCCGCAGCCACCTCTCTGGCAACCCCCCAGTAGGTGTTTGATTCTCCTGCCTTTTTCCTTACCAGTTCACTATGGTCCACCTGCGGGGGTGGCACGTATCCCTTGATGTTTATATTTACAAGGAATCCGTGTGCTATGCAAGGTGTTTTGCAGCCTGGATGTCTCATCATGCACTTAAGCTCCTGGGGTCATTTCCATGGGTCTTGAATTTTAGTTATTAGTGTGTAATTTTTGTTTCCCCATTTATATCCTGGTTTTTTGGTTCTCTTTTTGCTCCTTTGGGTAATACGAATGTGTTCTAGTACCACTTCCCATCTTCTTCTGACCTTCCTGGACCACTGTACTATGCCGGCGGTGAACGCTTGATAGTAAACAAGTCCGCGTGCTACCTTTTTGCCAAAAAGACATGGAATTTCTACCTTTTGCCTGTTATCCACCATAAAAGAGGAGGGCGCCATGGAAATCGATGAGCCAGTTTTCCTGAGTAGGGGTCTTACCCCATTACTAAAATATTTGGGGTAGTCTAACCCTCTTTTCTGTCGTGTTCCTAGGTGTGGTGGCTGGAGTTCTCTATTCCCTTGTCTATCTGAGGCTTTACTAAGCACTAGTGGTATCTCGAGTGTGACTCGTAGCAATATCTGCCTCACCCCCGGTCCCATCGTGCTGGGTTTGTGTCGCGTCCTGAGTGAGTGCTGGTATTCCTTGAGTGGCCCCTTGGGGTTGTGTCTCTGGGGATACGGCCCTTTGGGGTGGTGTCTCTGGGGATACCCACCGCCGGCAGTGTGATGCATGTACCCAGGAGGTCTTTCCTTCACAATTGACAGCGGTGTATGTGACCAACAGCACCTGGTGCGGGCCGGTCCACCTTGGTTGGAGGCTGTGCTTCCTTTTGAAATTATTGATTAGCACCAGATCGCCTGGCTCGAAGGGGTGGCACGGTCGTGCTGCTGATTCCGGTAGGGCTTCTTTTACCTGTGAATGGAAACTTTTGACAGTTCTCATTAGTTCTGCACAAAAAGTCAACACATTATCATCCAAGTGGTGAACATTTTGTAAATCCGTCATAGCTGGTGCCGTTACTGGCAATCACATGGGGTGTCCCATTATGATCTCATGCGGGGATAGGCCCGTGTGTCTACTTGCTGTTGATCGTATGGCCATCAAAGCAAGAGGCAATGCTTCCAGCCACTTAAGTCCTGTGTCATCACATATTTTTGTCAGTCTAGACTTCAATATGGCATTCTGTTGTTCCACGGTTCCCGCCGACTGTGGATGGTAAGCGCAGTGGAATACTTGCCGTATCTGTAGAGCTTTGGATAGTTCTTTGACTATCTCCCTGCGTAAAATGTGTGCCCTGGTCACTTGATATTTTGCACGGAATGCCAAATCTGCAAATGAAGTCCTGCACACGGTGTTTTACTACTGCTGTGGCATCACACCGTTGAGTAGCGTATGCCTCTACCCACTTCGAAAATATGTCCGTGATCACGAGCATGTATTTGTATTTCAGTGATGGTTGCATTTGTACGTAGTCAATTTGTAAATGGACAAACGGTGCCCATAGCATCGGGTGTGCAGCATTCTGAAAATGTTTCGATGAAGGTCCTACGTTGTGATGTTGACAAATTGTGCACTTCCGGCATGTTTCCGTGGCTATGGTTGTAATACCTGGGGCATACCATGACTGTAAGATTGCCTTCACTACCCCCTTCTCTGCACACGTGGCCATTATTATGCCCCACGCGTGCAAGCCACGGGAGCAATGCTATCGGTGCTACCGTACGGCCCTGGCGATCAATCCATACGTTATTGTCTTACTGGGTGCACCCCTGTTGTAGCCATCCCAGCATTTCCTTGTTTTCCACTGCTGCTTGTAGATTGATGATGTCCTGCACAGACGGGGGTGTCAGCTTTTTGGTTATGAGCGGGACAATGTGTAGAGGGCAGACACAAGGGTTTTGTTTGTGAGCGGCCCTCTTGGCCGCTTGGTCCGCACGGTCGTTACCTTGGGAGACTAGTGACCCCTGTTGACGTGAGTGTGCCTTGCATTTTACAATCACGAGCGCACTAGGTTTTTGTATTGCCTGGAGTAATGCTGCGATTAGGTTACCATGCTTTACTGGGGAACCCGTGGAGGTGAGAAATCCGCTCATCTCCCATATCTTGCCCGAGTCATGTGCGACTCCCCACGCATAGGCAGAGTCTGTGTAAATTGTGGCGGACCGTCCTGCAGCCAAATCACATGCACGTGTAAGAGCTATCAGTTCGGCCTGCTGTGCGGAGTGGCGTGCAGGCAACGCATGAGCCTCGATAGTTTCCCAATCGTCGCACACCGCATAGCCTGAAAGCAAACAGTCGTCCTGGGGGCGGCTTGAAGAGCCGTCGACATAATATGTCAATTCTGCGTTCGGTAGCGCTTCGTCCTTTAAATCTGGTCTCGACGAGGAAACTGAATCTACGAGATGTAGGCAATCATGTGGCGTGCCCTCCCCTGGTAGGGGCAGGAGAGATGCAGGATTCAGTGTGTTACATCTTTCCACAGTTATGTTGGTAGCTGACAGTAGCGTTAGTTCACCTATGACAGATCTTGCAGTGGTGAGATGTTGCGTTTTCGCCTGCAAAATGATTGCACTGACGTGGGGTACTCTAACCACCAGGTGGCTCCTCAAGACTAGTTTGGAAGAATGGTTGACGGCATACACTGCCGCAGCCATGGCACGAAGACACGACGGCTGTCCCCTGCTTACAGGTTCGGGTTGACTACTGTAATACGTAATGGGACGCAGCTTTTCCCCATGTTTTTGTGCCAATACCGCTTGGGTGAAACCCTCCCGTTCGTGAACGTACAGATAAAAGGTTTTGTCATAGTTTGGCAAGCCCAAGGCGGGCGCGGTAGATAGCGCGGTTTTCAGCCCAGTGAATGCATTCTCCCTGGCTGACCCACAATGGTGTGTTGTCCTTCGTAGCATCATACAAAGGGCGGGCCTGCACGGCATAATCTGGGATCCATGTCCTACAGTACCCGGTAATTCCCAAAAACCATTGTAGGGCCTTCTTTGTTGTTGGCCTAGGGATCTCTGAGATAGTTTCCACCCGTTTTGTTGTCAGTGTTTGTGTACCCTTCTCAATAGAGTGTCCGAGGCATTCCACTTTAGTTTTACAGAGCTGTAACTTGTCGTGATTTACCTTGTGGCCCCTCTCGGCCAGCACGCAGAGGAGAGTTACCGAGTCCATCAGGCACTGTTGTTCTTGTGTATTGCAAAGTAACAGGTCGTCTACCTACTGTACCAGGGTCGACCCTTCCGCGAGGACCACTCCCATGAAATCCTTGTGTGTGGCCCATGAGAATAGTGTGGGGCTGTCCGCAAATCCCTGGGGGGGGGGGGGGGGAGACGGGTCCACGTGTACTGTTGTGCTTCATAGGTGAAGGCAAAAACAGACGTTGCGATTCCTGGCTCAAAGGTATAGAGAAAAAGGCAGAACACAGGTCAATCACCGTAAATAATTCCGCATCCGAAGGAATCAACGCCATGATTGTAGCTGGGTTAGGTACCACGGGGGCGATGCTTACAATGCACTTATTCAGTTGCCCTCCAATCCTGAACAAAACGCCAGCTTGTCTTCCCTGGTTTCCAGATGGCCACATGAGGGTGTTACACACACTGGTCGGCGGAATTAGAACTCCCTGCTGCAGCAAAGAATCTAACACTGGTAGTATACCATTCCAAGCCTCGGCGTGAATTAGGTATTGGTTTACATGTGGGAGGGTTGCTCCTGGCTACATTGCGATTGTCACTGGGTCAGCGCTAGTCATATTTCCCACATCATTGGGATGCCTGGTCCATAGGTTTTCCGGTACCTGGCGCAAAGCCTCGTCGTGGGGTTGGCCTCCCTGTCTCCCCCGCAAGTTTTTACACTCGATCTCCACTCTCTCAAATTGTGTGGGTGCGTCATTGGGTGGTTGTTCCCACGTAAACCCCTGTTGGTTACGTATGTGATACCAATTACCATTTGGCATTGTTCCCTGGAAATCCCTCAGAGTGTTTTTCAGCCGAGTGATCATGGGGCCGATGTCTTTTGCCTCGTACCCTTCGCCTACTCGGAGCGTTACACAAGGGGTGATGTCGTTTGGCAATTTCATAAGGACCTCTTGGTCTGGTGTGGTCCGTACCTCCAACCCCACTTCCTCTTTTCCGATCCAGAGTTCTGCGACCTCTATATGGGTCGTTTCTTCGAGGCGGGAATGGACCTGGTTTTCATATTGTTCATCATTTCCTAGTTTGTCGTAATAGCAAGTACAGTGGAGGGTCTTCTTCCAGCCGTGTATATCCCAACCATGGGTTCTTACCCAAGTCTTTAATTCGGCCAAAACCTCAAGAGTGTCCCAATGAGTTTGAGTGGTGACTAACACTTGATTGTCCGTGAATATCCAACAGTATATCACTGGATCTTTTTCCATCAATATGGGTAGGCCGAGGTCTCGTTGGGGGTATGGGATGTCAACATACATTCGACCTGGAGTACATCGTACAGTGCACCCCATCTGGCATAACAAATCCCTCCTGAAAAGGTTTCATGGGGAGTTTTCCGCTGACAAGAAAGCATGTCTCATGGATAAGGGTCCACATTGTACTGCTAGCTCCTGACTCAGGGGTATTTTCTCTACTCTCCCAGACACCTCCACCACTGAGACGTTTTCTTTTGAGTTGGGGCCTCCCCTGCCCCCCCTCCTCCCCGAATCTGATCCCTTTAGAGTCGAGCGAGTCGCCCCTGTATCTATGAGAAATTTGCAGCGTTTCCCGTCAATTACTAGTGAGGTGGTGGGGTCCGTTGTAGGGTTATTGGTAAGGGCGGGAAAAAAGTGGGACGTCTCACTCGCATCATGTCAATATTGGTTTCTAGGATTATCCCGTCCATTGAATCGGCTCTGGCTCTGCTGTACACCCTGTCGATCGTCATTCCTATGTCCTTTAAGGTAGGGGCACTCTCTTTTCCAATGTCCTTGCTCCGCACAATGAAAACATCCATTCGTAGTCTTACCTGGCTGATGGGTGCTGTCCACATTTCTCTCATCCTTCCACATCACTGGGGGCACTGGTTTTCTACATAGGGTGGTGGTTTTACCCAACCTGGGTTATGTTCAGCCTGTCGCACCGAGGCATTGGCCCCTTGCCACTGTCCCTGGAACACCTCGCATACTGGGGCATTGGCACCTTGCTATAGTCCCTGGAACTCGTCCTATTCATGTCGACGAATCGCTCTCTGAACTAACATTTGGTAAGCTTCCTGTTTCAGTTCTTTCACGGCTTCTGCATCCACAGCACATGACTGGTGGCATTGCATGGCCAAAGCCAGATTCTGTGCGTTGGTTTGCCCCGCCCATCCTAATATAGCGGTTTTCAGTCATTTCTCAATTCCTGGGCAAAGTCCTTCTACGAAAAAATTGATAAGTAATTGATCTGGAAGGTCCTCAGTGTCCGGAAGCCCCCCGTATGTTTGCATCGTTTTCTGAAGTCCAGCAAGAAATTCCTCTGGGTCTTCCCCCGCTTTCTGTTCCCGATGGGTGATTTTTTCCCCCAATCTACATAATTCGGTCGTATCTCTTCTACGATGATGTCTATCAAGGTACCCAACCGAAAAGTGTATTCTGCGCTCGTCTCGTGTCCAGGCAGGGCCATTTGCCATCCTTCCATTACCTTTGCCTTTCTCTATATCCTTGCAGGTAGGATACGGTCCATCATAATACCCACATTCCACTGTGTTGGTTTATGAGCGAACACAAATTTGAGCAGGTGTTGTTTCACCTTTTCCTGGGTGGTCGAGGCATCCCCGGAGGATGGCTGACATGGACTGTAAATCTACTTCATTCCATGCCCGGTATACGTACTTGGGGGATTCACCCAATTGTCGCCACGTCTCGACCCGGCCTCGGTCTATCATGATCATGGGAGTTAACGTTTGTGGCCTATGGCCTATGTCTGTTCCAGTCATTCCCCTCAATTGGGCATACAATCCCGTGTGGGGATCCGGTCCGTATATGGCATGAGGTTGGGAGGGGGCCCCACTCCCTTCCACAGGCTTTGTCACCTTATCCTTGTCTTGTGTCACTACCATTTGTTTCTGTCACACGGATATATGCTTCTTTGTCGTCTCGGGTTCACCCTTAAAACCCGCACATTTGAGTCTATTCCCCGTTTAGTACACTCCTCCAGCCATTGGCTGAAAGCCTCCCAATCATTGCCTTTGTGCACTTTCCCCTCATTTCTTTTCCTTAAAGCTTTCCTCAAATTAATCAACTGAGTGCGTTGGAAAGTTCCCTCAGCAGGGAATGCGGACTGTTGCCCCACGGTCATACCCACCCACTGGTATATATATTTTACGGAATCCTCCCCAGCTGTTTTCATCATGTACTCCGCTGGAGTACCTGCAGATGGAAGATCGGTCTTACCCGGTTTTCCATTACCATTTCCCATTCTTAAGCCCTATTTCCCCCTGTGAGGTCACTACTCCAGGTATCCCCTGGTAGTCCTTAGTCACAGAAATCTCTTTCCAGCAAGGTCCAACCTTGATATCTTATCTCAGAAGTCCCACTCCTGTTTCCCTAAAATTTGTCCCACTCTACAAAAACCACTTCTCTTATACCACGTTAACAATTCTAGTCGGGACTTGCTCAAGCTATCTAGGAGAGGGATTAAACTCTTTACCTGGACACAACAGCAACTTGCCCCTACAGAGAGATATAAAAACGTTTCTCTCACCTTGGTCCCTACGTTGAGATGTGCACTCTGAGTTAGTTGCTGCCGCCTCCAGGAGTAGTCGGTCCTCTCATCAACAGCCTCGGAGAATCCCGGACGAGCCCCAAAATGTGGTGCTTGAGATGCAATGCCTGCTGCTCCGAAGAGAGATCAAGACACTGCACTGAAAATAAACACTGGTTTAACAAGCATTATGCCTAGGTCCCCCGTCGGTGAAGTGATGTGAGTTGACAAAGTGGAAGACGCAGGAAACATGGAAGAGTCGATAATATTTGCGAGTGGGTTGGAGACACACCCACACACCAGATTAGAAGTTAGTTGTTCATTTATTTTTCAAGATATTCCGCTCACAAGGTTCAGACATACATGGTGGCTGCCATCTTGGATTTTGACGTGGCGACCCAATTTTCAATAGCGTTCTTCCGTATGCCTAGATACAGTCGCACACCAGATTAGAAGTTAGTAGTTCATTTATTTTTCAAGATATTTCGCTCACAAGGTTCAGACATATATGGTGGTGGCCAAATTGGATTTTCACGTGGCGACCCAATTTTCAATAGCGTTCTTCCTTATGCCGAGGTACACACACACACCAGATTAGAAGTTGGTACTTCGCTTATTTTTCAAGATATTCCGCTCACGAGGTTCAGACATACATGGCGGCGGCCATCTTGGATTTTGACGTGGCGACCCAATTTTAAACAGCGTTCTTCCTTGTGCTTAGATACACCCACACACCAGATTAGAAGTTAGTAGTTCATTTATTTTTCAAGATATTTCGCTCACAAGGTTCAGACATATATGGCGGTGGCCATCTTGGATTACGACGTGGCGACCCAATTTTCAATAGCATTCTTTATTATGCGTAGATACACCCACACACCAAATTAGAAGTTGGTACTTTGCTTATTTTTCAAGATATTCATCTCACAAGGTTCAGACATACATGGCGGCGGCCATCTTGGATTTTGACGTGGTGACCCAATTTTAAACAGCGTTCTTGCTTGTGCCTAGATACACCCACACACCAGATTAGAAGTTGGTACTTCGCTTATTTTTCAAGATATTCAGCTCACAAGGTTCAGACATACATGGCATCAGACATACATGGCGGCGCCATCTTGGATTTTGACGAGGGTTGCACCCACACACCAAATTCGAATGTGGTCCTTTGCTTACGCCCGCTTGCCCGCCCGCACGCATGCATGGACGGACGGATGGAGGGGAAATCCATAGTCCCCTTTCGCTCCGCTGTTTTGAGGGTCTGAATACTTTCTGAATGCACTGTGTATATATGTGAAGACCCCTTCACTTTTTTCCAATTTTTTTTTATGTTGCAGCCTTATAATGAAATCGTTTAAATTCATTTTTTCCCTCATCAATCTACATTCAATACCCCATAATGACAAAGAGAAAACAGGATTTTAGGCAGGATTTTAGCTTTCCTCCCAATCAGCACGTCGCTTCTTGGATGTCTTTCGAGCCCTCCGCATGTTGCCGGCGCTTCTCCTCCATTCAGCGCGTTGCTTCTTGTGGTTCTTTTGTGCCATTCTCACTGATTGGCCAAGCGCCTCGCGCCTTTGGTGTTGGTGTCATCGGCTGGTGGTCAATCAGTGTGGCACGTCCTTCATTTTCCTTACTCTCCAATTCACGACATGGTTGTTACTCGCCCTCCCCATGCCAATCACGAGTTCTCTTGGGCGTGTGGCTCTTGGCCTGCCTGTTCGATGTTTGCCTGCCATGCCGCCGTAGTGTGCGGTTGCTTCCGGTCTGTTTTCCGTCGGTTCCTTTGTTTTTGTGGCGGAGGGGGAATTAATTAATTAATGTGTGCGCTAATGGGCCGAGCTAATGTATATGAGTGCATTGCCATAGGGGATACTGGGATGATCACAGGTTCGACATACAGGGGAGTTAGCATAATCCCTACTCTACATATCACAGGGCCATCCTTGTATGACCACAGATATACACGTAATCCGACAAACCGGGCTGGACAGGTCCCTGACTTACTCACATCGAGATGGTTGTTCTTCTTCGCAACATCGGAGCACCTACCTATGCAGATCTACCTGGATCTATATATGCCCCTACCCAAAATTCATAACAGTATTCTTCTGTTTATTTTTCTCCACAAGGCATTACTCTGGAACAGCTTACCTGCATCCTGCTTTCCCCTCTATCTCAACCTACCTCGATTCAAGAGGAATTTCAATAGACTCCTCATTTCTGTCCAATGTCTAATATCTATACTTGCCTTTGTGTAGGCCCCACCTCGAATGGCCTTAAAGGCTTTGTAGCAGGCGATGTCTCATAAAAATAAATATGGATGTGCATTGAGAGATGAGCCTGGTATTGGCTGAGCGGTTAGGGTGCCGGCTTGGGATCTTAGGATCCTGGGTTCGAATCCCGGTCGATTGCTGAATTAATGCCAGGGGGGTTGACTCGGCCTGTCATCCGTCTGAGGTCGGCAAATTGAGTACCAGTTCACTGGTTATTCCATGTGTGTCGTCAGACGCGACTAACAGGGTTGGCGGCAGGAAGGGCATCCGGCCATAAAACATTGCTTCAAAAAGGGAACCAATGTGCCTGAAAAAGGCCTCTAAAGGTGGGCCTCTAAAGCCTCTAAAGGTGGTTTTTCTTTCTATTGAGAGTGTGTACCCCAATTGGCCCCACCAAACCGTTTGGCACCAAATGGAAACACGTTTCTAAAAGAGTGAGAACGCTGCGTCCGGAACAATTGACATCAGGAGTGAGAATCGAATCTGGGACGATATCAGCGGTACCGCAAAAATTGTAAGGAGTGCAGGGTGAAATTGTGCTTAAAATAATTATACAGCTATGTCAATCCAAGGTGAGCAGCACCTGGTGGGCCTACTTGAAGAGGATATGGAGGAGCTAATGACCGAGGAAGCTGTATATGAATGTGACTTTTTCGTAGAAGGACCAGGAGGGGCAGCAGTAGAGGTGCCAATAGCGATTGAGGACCCAACCCTCGCCTCCCCACTAAACTTCCCCTTCCTCACCAGCCCCTGGAAAAGGCAGCGCCAATGCCACAGAATAGTGGGCCACCGTTGCCATCGTAGTCAGGCAGTGACCAGATGATGTTTTTCATTAATCAACTAATGGCACAGATAATGATGAAAATTGAGGATGGACAAACGATATAAAAAACGATGGAAAACGATATAAAAAACGAAAGGTATAAGCGATGGCCTAAGGCATGACATGCATCTGGGGCAGGCAGAGGTAAAGGCTGATATGAAGGATATGGGCAATGAGAATGAGATAGCCGCAATGCTCGATGGGGAGAGGTGAGTGAGCGTGTGGATGGTGTCCGGAACGAGATGGGAGCAGGTGAGGCTAAAATGATGGAGTAGATAAATTGGATAAAAGAAGAGGTAATGGACTTAAACAGGGGAAAAAGGACTTGCGAAGGGGCATAAAGAACTGAACAAGCGAATAAGAAGAAATACAGGATCTAAGGGCAGCTCAGAAGGGCAAGTAAGAAAGAATGTAAAATGGGCCATGATGACCTAACACAGAAGATAGAAAAAATTGGATGAACGATAGAGATGAAAGAAAGAATGGAAGACACTAAATTAATCTTAGAAGAAGAACTAAAGGGGTCAAAATGGGAAATAATAAAGATAAATGAATTTTAAACATCGGGGCAATACCCTGGCGCACACCTGGTAGAATATAGAGTATACTGCACTGACCAAAAGTATTTTATAACCAATTTCAATGGTTGCTCGAAGACAGGGCAGCATGGAGAATCACACTAACATAATTATAAGACTTTAAACAAACAAACGAAAAATACCTATTTTGGTGGGCAACCCCACTCCAACCCACCAAATACATCCTCAGACCACAATTTTTCTAATGCCTTTAACAAACATTGGTGCATCATGGGTGATGAAGGTTGTGGTCAAGTTTCATCGAAATAGTGTGTGTAGTTTCAGAGAAAAAAAGCAAATTCCTATTTTAGGGGGTCAAACCTCGATCCACTTTGATCCCGGTAAACCGCCTTGGACCCCAATTTTTTTTTATTACATATCTTATTTTTTAATGCCGTGAACAAACTTTGGTCACAACATAACAAATATCATTTGTGCCAAGTTTGGTTACAATTCCTTCAGCGGTTTCGGAGAAGAAGTTGTAAGTGTTTATGGATGGACTGACAAATGGACCATCGCATAAGCTCCACTGAACTTCGTTCCAGGTGAGTTTAAAATGAAATGAAATGGTTAAAGGCAAAGAAGAATGATTAGAGTCAAGTGAGAGGGCAAATAATGTCAAGGAGGAGATCAGAGAAAGTGTTGAAACAATGTGTAAAGATCGGGATAACACATGGCAGGTGCAGGTGTAGGACCACGACGTCTAATTACATAGAGGATATGAGCGATCAAAGCGGACCACGACGAGGTGAGGCTGTCTGAGCTGGAGCGAATTCATGGTGTGAAAGGGTGTTTGCCGATCTTGGGTGGAATAAAGAACCCGGGGTTCATTGGAGTGCCAGGCTTGAGTGTGTGCAGAGAGTGCAGAGTGGAGTGCATGCACCGACTCAGACAGGGGCAACCGTTACCTTGACTGAGGGGAGGGCTGAGCCTCCTGAGCTGGAAATATTTTAAATGTTAGTATGTGTTCTGGTCCTGTGCGTGAGAGATTCAAAAGAACAGGTTTGTAATCCGTACAGGTCCAAGGGTGGTCACATTTCAAGGCACTGCTGTCACTGTGTGTTAACAGTCCATGCCGGCAAAACACCCGTATGTGGATGATTGAAAAAAAAAATTCCCAACAAATGGTGTGAGGCTAAGTGTGCACGGCACAAATGGTGCACCCAACACAAATGCAAATTCAGCTGTGGCATCTCCGCGGATGGCTCGTATGTAAAGTAGTGTGTAAACTGTCATGGAGTGACCCTTGTGTGGGAATGGAGTGAGATTGACTGTGGAGTGGATCGTTTGAATGAATGGTGTGTGAGAAATTGTGAGATGGCCGATGTGTGTAAGTTGTGTGCGCTGGTCCGCGAGGCGATTTGGGGATGTACCATGGTGTTAGTGGATGTGGTGAAGGTTACGGGGCCGCATGTATGTGTGTGACGTCTGCGGGGGTTCCGCACATGAGCAGTGGATGTGGAGAACACGTCGGGGTTCCCGTAGGAAATCCGCCGAATATCAGTGCGAACATTTAAATTAAATTGGCAGGTTACGGATGTACCGCCAAACCTTTCCACAGAGGGGGCTTACATAGGATATAATATTAAGTGAGGAAGCGGCTTAAAAGCGGAAGCGGTGAGCACCCAGGGGTATTGCCCCGATGTTTATATTTAAATTGAAGTATACATTCCATGACAACATGTTCTATGAACTCTCAAATGATTCTCAATCCCATTTCCCTGCAAATGACTGACACTGATTTTTACACAGGTGATGTCCATGCTGGAAATGTCGAAGGCAGACAACACAACAACGATTCATCTGTCACAGAAGATTCAAAATTTCAAACGTCATCACGACATCAAGACTCACTTCCTATAAAATACAAGTGCATGTCTGGGCCTCATGACACCAAGATTAATATGAAATTAAACAAACACAAGAAGGTTCTAGAAAGTAGAATACGTTATAAATGTAATGTGTGCAGAATGGATTTTGCTTCAATGAATAAGATCAAAATACACATGAGGATCCACACTGGAAAAGGCCTGCACATGTGCTCTGTCTGTAATAAAGGTTTCTTGACAAAAGGTAATTTGAATAAACATATAAAGATCCATACAGGAGAGCGACCCCACAAATGCTCCATATGTGATAAAGGTTTCCCTGAAAAAGGCAGTTTGAAATTACATATGAGGATCCATACAGGAGAGCGACCCCACAAATGCTCGATATGTGATCAACGTTTCTCTAAAAACAGCAATTTGAAATTACATATGAGGATCCATACAGGAGAGCAACCTTACACATGCTCAATATGTGACAAAGGTTGCTCTCGAAAACACAGTTTGAAATTACATATGAAGATCCATACAGGAGAGCGACCCCACAAATGCTCCATATGTGATAAAGGTTTCTCTCAAAAAGGCAGTTTGAAATTACATATGAGGATCCATACAGGAGAGCGACCACACAAATGCTCCATATGTGATAAAGGTTTCTCTGAAAAAGGCAGTTTGAAATCACATATGATGATGCATACAGGAGCGCATCCTCACAAATGCTCGATGTGTGATCAAGGTTTCTCTCAAAACAGCAATTTGAAATTACATATGAGGATCCATACAGGAGATCGACCCCACAAATGTTCGTTATGTGATAAAGGTTTCTCTCGAAAACACAGTTTTAAATTACATATGAGGATCCATACAGGAGAGCATCCTTACAAATGCTCGATATGTGATCGATGTTTCTCCCAAAACAGCAATTTGAAATTACATATGAGGATCCATTCAGGAGAACAACCTTACACATGCTCAATATGTGATAAAGGTTTCTCTCGAAAACACAGTTTGAAATTACATATGAGGATCCATACAGGAGAGCGACCCCACAAATGTTCGTCATGTGATAAAGGTTTCTCTCGAAAACACAGTTTGAAATTACATATGAGGATCCATACAGGAGAGCGACCCCACAAATGCTCCATATGTGATAAAGGTTTCTCTGAAAAAGACTTTTTGAAATTACATATGATGATCCATACAGGAGAGCATCCTTACAAATGCTCAATATGTGATAAAGGTTTCTCTCAAAAAGGCAGTTTGAAATCACATATGAGGATCCATACAGGAGAGCGACCCCACAAATGCTCGATATGTGATAAAGGTTTCTCTCTAAAAGGCGATTTGAAAAAACATATGGGGATCCATACAGGAGAGCGACCCCACAAATGCTCCATTTGTGATAAAGGTTGCTCTCGAAAAGGCGATTTGAAAAAACATATGAAGACCCATACAGGAGAGCGACCCCACAAATGCTCCTTATGTGATAAAGGTTTTTCTGAAAAAGGCAGTTTGAAATTACATATTAGGATCCATACAGGAGAGCGACCCCACAAATGCTCCATATGTGATACAAGTTTCTCTGAAAAAGGCAGTTTGAAATTACATTTGAGGATCCATACAGGAGAGCGACCCTACAAATGCTCCATATGTGATAAAGGTTTCTCTCAAAAAGGCAGTTTGAAATCACATATGAGAATCCATACAGGAGAGCGTCCTCACAAATGCTCGATATGTGATAAAGGTTTCTCTCAAAACAGCAACTTGAAATTACATTTGAGGATCCATACAGGAGAGCGACCCCACAAATGCTCCATATGTGATAAAGGTTTCTCTCAAAAAGGCAGTTTGAAATCACATATGAGAATCCATACAGGAGAGCGTCCTCACAAATGCTCGATATGTGATAAAGGTTTCTCTGAAAACAGCAACTTGAAATCACATATGAGGATCCATAAAGGAGAGCGTCCTCACAAATGCTCAATATGTGATAACGGTTTCTCTGAAAAAGGCAGTTTGAAATTGCATATGAGGATCCATACAGGAGAGCGACCCCACAAATGCTCCATATGTGATAAAGGTTTCTCTCAAAAAGGCGATTTGAAAAAACATATGTGGATCCATACAGGAGTGCGACCCCACAAATGCTCCATATGTGATAAAGGTTTCTCTCAAAAAGGCGATTTGAAAAATCATATGAGGATCCATACAGGAAAGCGTTCTCACAAATGCTCGATATGTGATAAAGGTTTCTCTCAAAACAGCAATTTGAAATCACGGATGAAGACCCATACAGGAGAGCTGAAATCTGAAATACCAGGATATGAAAAATGAGGTTAAGATAATTTTTAAATCGAAGAAATCTGAAATTATACCAATGAAAGTTGGAGCAATAGGGAATCCGAATGATCAAGAAAACCCTAACAGTACTTAAAAAGCATTCCGGGGGATATCACGACAAACAAACGACAGTGGAGGCTGTCAGAGGTTTAGTGGGGATTCTAAAATGACCCCTTGGAACAAAGTTATGAGAATGAAGTTGATTTTTTTGTTCTCTTTTTTGATTGTGACTAGTATTTAGGAATTTTGTTTTCTATCTGATTTAGTTGTTTTTCTAGTCCCTTTTTGGTTATGTTCAGATGGCATATTTCAACGGCAGTTTGAACATCAATTTTTACTCAATCTTAGCTGTAGTCCATGTTTCATTGCCGTGTGTGCTATGGGGAGAACACCCTTGATGTAAAATTGTTTGTCAAAAGAAGACTCCTGCCTATGTTTTTCATGAAACTTGAATTGGTGAAGGGTTTCTCAATAAAGAGAGGTCCTAAAAGCATAAATGCACTTTGTGTTATTGTGAATACTAGCGTGACTCACCGTGTCTGCGCGCCTCACCACATAGCGTTTCAGAGGGATAGGCATCTTTGCCCATTTTGGTGACTTTTGGGTCTTTTGGGGCCACTGGGTCTTTAAGGGTCTTTGGGTCTTGAGGGGCTTTTGGGTCTTTGGGTCTTTTTTGGGTGTTCAGGGACTTTTGGATATTCGGGGTCTTTTGTGTCTTTAGGGTCTTCAGGGTGTTTGGGTTGATGAAGATTTCTTAATGTAAGAATTAAAAGACTTCACTTTGTTTAGAGATTTATTCAATTATTGCAGAGAGAATCCAACTCATATACACAATACATTTACACAGTAGTAGGGTCAATATACGAAAAAAACTCACCTAACCCCAAATAAATTGATACAAAATGTTTTTCAATGGATTCTGGTACCATTGGGCATGCTAAATAACATACTAAAAATCTAGTAACATCTGACTTCCGGAAAGGGGTCATTTTCAAGATGGCGTCCAAGATGGCCACCGGGAGCTTAAAATGGCCATATCTCAATTATTATTCAACCTAGAAAGGTGGTTTTGGTGTCTAACCCTAGGTTTTAGGGCCCAAGGAATCCAATTGAATCAATAAAATTACCATCAGTTAATTATTTATTGACAAGTCCAAGATGGCATCGCAAGGTGACATCCTGATCCACTAAAATGGCTCTGTCGAATAGTAGTCAACCTAGAGAGATTTTTTCAGTGTGTATACCTAGGTTTACGGCACCCAGGAAATCATCAAAATTACTTAAACAAGCACAAAGTAATCAGGTAATCCAGTAAGCCAGGTTTACCAGCCCATTAGGCATTTGTTGTCTTATACAGTTCGTCGCTATTCATCGTCATCCTCCGACTCCTCTGGAAGAAACTTGTTATGTGGATTGTCACATTCTTCAAGTTGGCACGGTCCACAGGCAGTAGTACATGGTAGTTCATATCGTCTACAAGAGCAGCGGAGTGTCTTGCAGGCAGTGGAGCAGTTACAATGAATGACCTTCAAGAGACTGTCTGGAGCAGCGTTCATTCTTGACATAAGTGGGACAAACTGATTATCCTGCAGGCTCCACCCCCATTTCATGGCATCCATACCCTCTTCTTTTCCCATCCACACCATGATCTGGTAGTACGCTCTACGACAGTGAAGTTTGGTAGCAGATTCAGTTGGGGGCAGACGTTCGGGTGTTACAAAAGACGAAGCAGAGACAACCTTCTTGCTGAAGGTGTTATATCGCATTGTTGCAAGGGAATCTTTGCACTTGCCACCAAAGAGGATAGCCATTACTCGGCATCCAAGGTCATCGATGACCTCTGTGGTCTAGTTTGGGATGGTGAATGTGTTGGCACAAGACCGAAGGACAGGGTCTCCTTTTACAAGCTTCTGGAAAGCAGTCTTTTTGCCAACACCAAAAATCCGAGAAGTCGTGTCACAACCAGTCATGGCATGGATGAATATCAACTGAGAAAACATGTCATGTCCGTGGATTTCTTTTAGACGGTTGATGTCATACACTTTAAAACTGCCATCAGCTTTGGACTTGTCTGATCTGAAATAAAGGCTCTTACTGTCTCCCTGCGCATAGTAAAGGAGTAAGACAAGGAGATCAGTATCTTCTCCAATCAGTGTAGTGGTGTGTATACACACTGAACATATCTCTCTAGGTTGACTACTATTCGACAGAGCCATTTTAGTGGATCAGGATGTCACCTTGGGATGCCATCTTGGACTTGTCAGTAAATAATTAACTGATGGTAATTTTATTGATTGAATTGGATTCCTTGGGCCCTGAAACCTAGGGTTAGACACCAAAACCACCTTTCTAGGTTGAATAATAATTGAGATGTGGCAATTTTAAGCTCCCGGCGGCCATATTGGACGCCATCTTGAAAATGACCCCTTTCCAGAAGTCAGATGTTACTAGATTTTTAGTATGTTATTTAGCATGCCCAATGGTACCAGAATCCATTGAAAAACCTTTTGTATCATTTTTGGGGGGTTCAACCATAATTGACCCCTCTACAGGGTCAATACAACACGTTGACTTGAAGACGGTACTCTGCTCAAGCCTCGCGCAGCGTATCCTCATATAAAACGAAGTTTTCTTTCATCATCTCAGGGAGGAGCCTGAGGTCATTACGGGATTTGCCAGAGGTTAGACTCTGGTGCCTGACCATCTGTTTTCTTATCATGAAGTTAAAAAGGTCATTGTTCTGGCCGAGGGGGAATATCTTCTGTGGCCTTTCTGCATTCCTTTGTTTGTTGACTCTCTCCATGTTGATAGTTCAGTTCATTTCATTTGCGTCATAAGTATCTCTGCAAAGAAACCACCTTTTGCCAATGCACAACAATTTTCAGTTCACCATAAACATTTTCACAGTTATTTCTTTCATTCATTTCACCATTTTCTAAATACTACTGTCAGCATAATTCCATATAAAACATCTGCAATATTTGACAATTATACTTCCAGAATGTGTTTTGCTGCAGAATGAATGTTGAACTTCTGTTTGAAAAAGAAGAGGCTGATCACTTGTGTTTGAAAATCAAGTATGAAACATTTTCTTCTGGTGTCTTTATAGCACCGACACTATTTCGCGTAGGGTTTCTGCTGTCGTGATAGCTGGGCGGGATCATGAACTGACCCTGCTCTGCATGTAGCATCCTTGCCACTCTTGCCGTAAGCCATAGTAGTTCTTGAACAAGGCCTTCGTCCAGTTGTAGTTGACTTGCCTCCTCACACATCGTGAGTGGGCAGCAAGTGTTGATGTTATGTTGGTGACCGGCAAGATGTGGAACAGAGATGACAGATGCATCCATAGCGAAGTTAGGACCATGGTGTTCAAGTTATCCATGGCCCACGCCAGGAAAAACCAGCAGGGTCATGGAGGCCCAATGTAGAGAAGAAGCAAGGCCCTCCGCTTACATCTCCATGCTGGTTCTCTGGAAGTCGATAGAGCAATGACGTCAAGTCAAAGCATCCGGTGAGATGCAGGTAACATATTGTCCTCCAACAATTGCTTATGTGGTGGATGTTCCAGCCACTGAGCTAGAGCAGGTGATCGCCTTTCGCCCACGCATCACAATGTGATCCAGGCAAATGGTCACATGAATTTCATTGGTGAAGGTAAGCTTCCATTTCCAATCTTACAGAGGAAGGTGCCTTTATCATTCTTTGAGAAGGAGGGTGTATGCCAAGATTAACTTCATTTTTTTGCCACAAATTTTCCCTGTACGGACTTCTTCCCAAAGCCGTTATCACTCCATTTTCGCTGTGATCTGGTCTTATCCTTTACTCGGCCACATCTGAATATGCTTTCAACACACTCTGGACCAGGTAGAGTACATCTTGACCTAAAGTTACCATGCTCTAACTAATCATGTGATTAATTACTTGTTCATGTTTTATCTTTGTTAACAGCTTCACATTCAACAGTTAGCTGTTTTCCTTAAAACATTCAAAAGGTTATATTCATTCATATACTTCACACGGATATAATATCCAAAATCAGGTATGTATTTCGCTACAAAACTAGGAGGAGCATTTAAAGTTGCTTTCAGGTTAACATAGTTTGAAAAATTTAAATCATGCAGTCTTTATAATGCAAATCACAGAGGAATAGTTTCATTAATATAAGGCCAAAAATATATATATATTTCCGGTCTCTGGTCAGCGCGCGTATCTATTTTGACCCTGAGCATCAACAAATTTTTTTTTTTCAAATTTCAAACGGTACCAACAACAGCGCGCGCCGTTTATATTTAAATATAGAGCACATTACACATAAACAATGCCAGCCTGAAGTATTCGCGTATACTTGAAGCGGTGCCGAGCCAAGATAATTACAATTAAGTGAGCCGTGACGTCACGTTGTCGCCGAAAACGCAATTGAGCGTGAGGAGCCATTTAATGTATGAATGTTGCCGGGCCGGCGCGCTATCTCGGGAAATACGGGTCTGTGAGGGTCGCAATTGGGATCAACGTTCGCGCACGATTCTCCCCTACAAAACTCCGTTTAGTTTGTCCAAATCCAACCAGACATTACAAAGATATAAGTAGTTTTGTGTGCCGTGCCGTCATGAATCCAATCGACTGTATATTGTCATTTATTGAAACGAAGACGTTGTTTGTCGGGTTTTTGTGAAGCAACCAGAAGGCCTAGAGAGCTGCGGCTGGTCTCGGTAGTTAGGCCTGGATCCTATCTCGTTGGTCTTGAAGTTGTGTCTGTGATAATCTGGTGGACTGGGAGAAGAGATCGTGGGAGACCATCGGCATGGATTCAAGCGCTTCTGCGTTATCCCAGCTGCGAATGCGCCGATTTGAACCACACCACACAGCCCATCTGCGCATGCGCGGCTTTGATACGCATGCAGTGTGTCATCCCGTACACGAAGATTGGTCCAGGGGTCTAATCATTTGCGCATGCGCGTTTTTTTTTCAGCATTCAAATGCTTCGGCATCGCCTGTTAGACCACTTGCGCATGCGCAGTGTTGACGCGATCGACGCATTGGAATGTTTGATGGTACGGCGAGGCGATCTCGAGAATGAAATGTTAGTCCATAATATGCATGAAGAACTTAATGATTTTCAGAATAAATACATTTTTAAATAACTTATTAAGCTTGTGTTCATTCTTTACAAAAAGGCCGACCTGTCCCATTGGCTGTCTTTAATTTCTCTCTGGACAGCACCACGACAGATGAGGAGGACCGCAAGGCATGAGGACACAAAAAACAACACCTTTATATGTGCAATCCATGCTTTAAAAAAAAACAAAAAAAAAACTGCACGCCGCATCAATTCTGGAACTTTGGTCTGACCAGAGACCAGCAATATATTTTTTTCAGCCTAATAGGTAAATTTGATTAAAATCACAAACAGGAATATCTAATACCAAACAAACTATGCATAATGTATTCATTATTATCATAGATTCCCCACTTTTTTTCCTTTTTTTTTTACTTGTGGAATTAGTTCAATAGTTTCTACAAATAATGTTTGATTTTGAAAATGGTACATGAAATCACATCATTTTCCTAATTTCAATCTTTGGTGATATTTATTCACAGGCCTTATAAGACGGGTACAATACATAACATCCTTTTCTGGTATTATTCCGAATCTACCTCGGCCATTTGTATCATCAGTTGTTTTATCTCTCTATCCAAATTACCAAAAAGATCTTCCTCATCTTAATCCACATTTAGTTCTGTTCTCATCACCATTTCATGATTAATTAATTTGTTCCAACACACTGTAACCAAGGCTTTTAACCAAGCCTCCACCAAGCTATTTTCAATTTACAATTATAAATTTAAGCAATTAAATTCAAAATGTTAATTTAACAAAAATTCGAACAATACAATTCAAAGAGTCAACAAAATCATTTTATAAATAGATCTTGGAATATTTTAACTACCACTCTTCCAAATATATTTATCTCAACCTTGCAAACATTTGTACAATCATAGAATTTTGCTTCCTTATCCCATAACTCTGAGACATTTTATTTACAATCATACTTGTTTTTTTTTATTCACAGATTTTACAATTTGTTATGCTTTGCAAAAATTATATACATATATATATATATATATATATATACATATATATATATATTGTTGCGGTTTTGAGAATCCCTCACTTTGTAAATAAATAATCACTACTTGTAAATAATATTCCATCATTTAAAAGGTCAAAGGTTGCCCCCATAGTTAGTCCATAAGCAACACGAAGGACACCTTAGAAATTTCAGTTATTTCCTTAGTCTGTGTCTAGTTAAGGCTGTGCTCCCCATAGTTGAATCTGCGTTGCATTAATCAAATAAGATAGGCCCCATTCCGTCCATTTTTTCAGTCTCTCTCTCCAAATTGTATTACGCGCCTCTGCCAGCCGCAGCCGCCTCAGCGTTCGTTCCAAACGCCATTACGCATGCGGTCAAGCTTGGAGAAGAAGGGGACGGAGCGCCAAGAACGAGGCGTGGCCCTGTCAACAAGCCGTCAAGGGTGGAGCCGGTGAGCCCTCGCTAACCAACCAGGGCTGAGGTGAGCTCGCTGGCGGGCGTGGCCTCAAAGTGCGCGGATTAATCTAAAAGCGCATTATAAAAGCGCATGCGCGAGAACTGCTTTAAGAACTGCGCCGGGGATTGCATTGTACGAACTGCTTTCAGAACTGCGCAGCGGACCATTGTTATTAAGGGACTGCGCGGAGGTCGGGCGAGCGAGCACATTGTTTCTGAAGAACTGCGCCGAGAGAGCTCGTTGTTACGAACTGCCTGTTTGATACGGACCTTGATTGATCGGGAGAGAGAGAGCATTTGGCACGCTATATGTATGCAGCATTCCAGCCCCTCGCATATGTAAGGTCCGGTCGCGCACCAATGACATGCGAAGCTGCCTGCCGTTCTTCGCCCGCGGACCCGGAGCCTGGACTGGAGTGAGCCGGATCCCATCGCCTGGAACCATCTGCCTGGACCTTCCTCCCCTCCCACTACAATCCTGTGTGAGTCTGTCTGTTTGTCCGGGGTTGTAAGTAAGACTGTATAGATAAGATTGCCCTGTGTCCTTTTGCTCTTCTTCTTCTTGTATATTCCTTTCGTTTCCTCTTCTCATGTACATTTGTAATAAACCCTTATTTGTTCTTCCCTGACTTTGGTTTCCTCTCCATCCGATCGCTTTAGTCTTTTCCTAATTGAGTACCTGTGGCACGTTAGGAATGGCTCAGAATCGGGTTTAGTCCTATGGTTAACGGTTCGGACCGCGGATTGCTAACTGCTCAGCACTTTACCATCTTATCCGTGGGTCGAGCGGGAATTATTTCCCTGCTCGTGGTCGGGGTTGGTAATTAGGTATTTGGGATCCCAAATTGACCAATCACCCTACCCAAGACCGACCGGGAGGAGCGTCATAGCTTCCAGGATTGGGGGACGGCCAGCTTAAAAGACATGGGGATTAACCCACCCTCGGTAAGGGGAGCGCTGACACGCCGAATCCGCAACAATATATATATATATATATATATATATATATATATATATATATATATATATATATATATATATATTGTTGCGATTTTGAGAACCCTCCACTTTGTAAATATTTGTAATAATCCCTTATAAATAATCCCCTGTAAATATCCCCATTTTCTAATGTTAAACGAGAGCACCCTAGTTAGGCCACGAGCAACACGTAGAACACCATAGGATCTTCTTTAGTTGTTTCATTAGTATGTGTTTCAGGTAAGGATCTGTTCCCAATAGTTTGACTATGCGTTGCATTAATCAAATAACCTAGGCCCCTTCTCAAATTCCCATCCTATTCATTTGGTGGCTTTACCCTCTCCAAATTATATGGCGCGCCTCTGCCAGCCACAGCGCCCGGCTGAAGACACCATAAGCCATGCGGTCAGTTTGGAGAAGAAGGGGGAGGAGTTACCCAAGCGCCAGGAATGAGGCATGGCCCCATCAACGCACCATCAAGGGGCGGAGTCCGGGAGCCCTCGCGGCCAATCAGGGCCGAGGCGAGCTCACCGATGAGCGTATCCAAAAACCAGGCGGCTTAATACACGATTGGCCAATATAAGCGGCCGCGTGGGACTACTTCGACAGTTGGTTGGGAGTTGGAAGTTGGACCGAAGGAGAGTGACAGGGTCGAGCTACCAGAGGCAAGTCGAAGAGAGAGAGAGGAGGGAGGACGCGCTGTGACAAGTGGAGAGAGGAGAGTGGGGGTGCTTGTATTGCTGCAATAGGCTGAGGCCCTCTAGACTGCTATTGAAGTCGAGGGTCGAGAGCAGAGAGAGAGAGACGGTGAGAAGGTCGGTCCGCCACCGCTACAATACTGACCGCACTGCCTGCCAGTTTTGCCGCGAACCAAAGTGTGGACCGGAGTGGAGTGTGAACCTGGGGCCAGACCTCGACGCATACCATCTGCTTGGACCCTTCTCCTGCTTCCTTCCTACCATTGCCAACTCCTGTGTAAGTGTGTTTGTTCTGTCCTGGGCGTGATATTTAAGTGTCTAAGCTTGCTCTGTGTCCTTTTATTTCCTCTGCTTGTACATTCTACCTTCTTTCATTTCCTCTTCGGGGTTCGTGTATGTAATAAATAAATATTTGTTCTCCTTTCACTTTGCTTTCCTCTCGTCCGATCGCTTTCGTCCTGTCCCCAATTGAATATACGTGGCACGATTTGGCCAACGCTCGGAATCGGGTTAGTCTTCTTGCTAACGGCTCGGACCTCGGATTGCTTAAACTGCTCGGAAATTTCCATCTTGTCCGGGTCCGAGCAGGGAATTATATCCCTGCTTTGCGGAGGGATTGGCAAAGGTATCTGGGAACCCATTGACCAATCACCCTGGCCAATCTCACCCCGCAAAGAAGCGTGTAATTTCCAGGACTGGGGGAAAAATCGGCCAGTGTAAAAGACAGGGGGATTAACCCCCCTTTGGTAAGGGGAGCGCTGACGCCCGGATCCGCAACAATATATATATATATATATATATATATATATATATATATATATATATATATATATATATATTCAACGAACATAACAGCGTGACGAGCACTGTCCCGATCTCCTGTGGACCGAAGTCCTAGACCAAAGCGTCACCTCCGACCCAAAGGGTCTTCTGGAGGCTTCAGCCCGGCCACTCTGTCAACAGACAGAGATTTATTCATTGGTCCCCATTGGCTAAACATCAAGCAGAGCCATCTGTTGACAGAGTGGCCGGGCTGAAGCCTCCAGAAGACCCTTTGGGTCGGAGGTGACGCTTTGGTCTAGGACTTCGGTCCACAGGAGATCGGGACAGCACTCGTCACGCTGTTATGTTCGTTGATTATTATCCCCGCCGATCGCACCGCACCCCCTGGTTTTGGTTTGCACTGGTGGGAACGATGGTCTGTGTGGCAGACAGGCTGTTGGTTCCTTGCGGGTTATGCGGTATTTACCGTGTGAGACATAATTCGTGGCTGGTGCTCACCATTAAAGCTAGGAGGTGCCTTGATCATCTTAATAGACGATTTTGGTCCTCATTGGTTAGATTTTTTGCAGTATGCCGTCCTGACGAGGGTTAATAAGCCCGAAATCTGGATTGGCGGCTCTGCTTGATGTTTAGCCAATGGGGACCAATGAATAAATCTCTGTCTGTTGACAGAGTGGCCGGGCTGAAGCCTCCAGAAGACCCTTTGGGTCGGAGGTGACGCTTTGGTCTAGGACTTCGGTCCACAGGAGATCGGGACAGCGCTCGTCACGCTGTTATGTTCGTTGATTATTATCCCCGCCGATCGCACCGCACCCCCTGGTTTTGGTTTGCACTGGTGGGAACGATGGTCTGTGTGGCAGACAGGCTGTTGGTTCCTTGCAGGTTATGCGGTATTTACCGTGTGAGACATAATTCGTGGCTGGTGCTCACCATTAAAGCTAGGAGGTGCCTTGATCATATATATATATATATATATATATATATATATATATAGATATATATATATATATATATATATATATATATATATATACATATATATATATATATATATATATATATATATACATACATATATATATATATATATATATATATATATATATATATTCATATTCATATTCATCCAATGGGTTTTTCCTTGACAACTCTCATACTGTGACATTTTAATAGACCTTTGGAAATATTTTCCCAATAAAGTGATCAATAAATTTCCTTTACTAGTGAGGTACCCGTCCTGTGCACGGTTGGGAGGCCAGAAGCAAACATCCAATACAGAAACTGCAAATGCTGAAGCCTCAAACCAATAAATTCCACATTCCCGTAGCACCTTCAGTCAGACATGGACAGCACGTTCGTGAAGGACTTCCATGAAAAACGTACCCATTCGCAAACAAACAGGTACGTGTGTTCCATACCCAGTCTATGGCGATCCGTGAATTCACGTTTAGAAAGTAGAAACCGTCACGGCATTTCGTCATTCACTTGAACTCGATATCTCTTTTTTCATTCCAAACAGTACAACTCCAATCACAAATTAAATAACATTAATATAAAAAATAAACTTTTAACAACATTCGTGACAAACAAATATTTAAATCCTGATGTGAAGTTCCGTACGGTTGGGTGAAAACAATTACAAATTCAAAATCGTAATTGTATTCACTCAATTCCAATCATCAATCGATACTTTAACAAAACAATTAACACGATTAACGTTTAACGATTTAATATTACGATTGAATGACAGTTGTATTGGGATGTTATCAAACCTGCGCAGCCGTAATCTGTCCACTTCCGCATTCGCGGCAGGTTCATAATTCTAATCAAAATCTAAACAGTATTTGTAGAATTTCAATAAAAGCCACATCACTGTTCATATCGGTAAATATTATTATTCCATCATGTCTGGAAAAACTGGAAAATTTGGGAAAAAATTGGAAAAACAATATCGCCTATTTTACTCCAAGTGGTCCCAGGAATACCCACCCAAAATATCGTTGCCAACGGTTCAGCCGTTTTTGCGGTACCTTCGAACGGACAGACAGACATTTGGTGAATTATAGTAAGATTAATAAAGTTTGTTTCCCAAAATTGGTTTCCCAAATTACTCATCTGCAAATTACATATGCAATTACAGTTTTTCCCAATTTGTTTGGCGTTTATGGCCATAGAAGTTTCTGTTTACATGCAGTTCCTTTTTATCTACCAAGCAATTATACTTCCACATGAGACCTCCACCAGATAAAAACCTGGGATTTCTAATCATATTGATGCATAACCTCAGAACAATTCGGCTACATGTAAAATTCCGCTTCCTTTACTGCCATAAATGCATTTTATGATAATTATTTTAAAAAAAATTCGTAGCACAAACAAAAGATGTCATCCCTACTTTAGTCAATTTATAGATCCATTGTTTTGGAGCTGTCTTCCAACTTCCATGAGGAACAATCATAACTCTATGAGTCTCAGTAATATCTCACTTAATTTAACCAGCATCAGAAAATTATTCACTCATTACGTCATTCTACTTCCATAAGTCAAGATACATTCTGGTCTACCATTACCATTTCTTGCGTTATCAATTAAACAAATTTTTACCCAGAACCCATTCCCTGGTACTTATCAAAATATTACCATTCTCAAGGAGTATTGTAAAATCTCCTTTCGTAAATCATCCGGCTCATCTTAGTGAGCTCTTCCCCATTATCAGATCTGTTTTTGTTTATTAAAACATATTGTTAAGTCTGGCGGGGTAGTGATATGTGGAGCAGATCGAGCTGAGTAGGTAACATGCTTTGAGGTGTCGTGGTAAGGAAAACTACCTGTAATAAGTTCTTCATGTGTAGGCGTTTTGTCAGCTAAGGAGTATACTTGTGAACATACCAGGAGGTTCGTGTGTTAAGTAGAGTTAGGGACTAAAGAGTAGCACCCCTGTGTGTCCCCACCTGGTTAGCCAAACCTTTATCCCTTTTGGCATTGCAGACCAACATAGACATTCCGCCAGATCCTTAGTGTAACACTAAATAACGCCCTTCCCTGACATGACTGTGAAAGAGAACCAGCAGAAGGAAACCAGGCCAGGACACCGCCGCATGGCCGCCGCCACGGACACCTCCGGCGGGCCTATCCACCTCGATTGCCACGTGCTATAACGACACCACAGGCCTGTGGTTCGGTGGAGGCCACTGATTGGGTGGCGTGCCAAGGCTGACGTCACCGCCGCGGAGGGATACGAGGCGCGGCAGAACTTTCAGCGGAGTGAGTTGGCCAAGAGTGAGTGAGTGAGTTGGCCAAGCGTGAGTGAGTGAGTTGGCCAAGCATGAGTGAGTGAGTTGGCCAAGCGTGAGTGAGTAAGTTGGCCAAGGAGATCAGCGAGCGGTGAACGTGAGTCTGAAAGCGAGTTGGTGTGTGGCAGTTAGCCCTGGCAGTTCGCAGTAAACCAGTTTGGTTCGCAGTTCACGGCTTGAGTTGGCAGTCCCGGTTTGATCCCGAGTTTGGAGAGTCCTGTCCCTGGTGGAGTGCAGAGTGACAGCTCGAGCAGCTTTCGTCCCGGCCGGCAGCCCGAGTGGAGTTCGCTTGCTTCATGCAGCCCTGCGTTGGACCTTTGGAGCGAGGGATCTCGTGGTGTGCCGTTGAACCGACGAGGCCTGGTGGTGCTCGGAGGCGGACGGAGAGCGCCGCGAGGCCGTGTTACACTGAAGACGACAAAGACCAGATAAGCCTGAGCTCCGCGGTTACACTTTACACGATTTTTTTTATTTTTTATTTTTTTTTGTATACAAGATCGAGGCTCGTGAAAGAGCGAACATTAATCACACAGAAAGACAAACCGACACATAATACATATAACATCGGGAGCGGTAGACAAGATGGGGAGAGAGGGGGAAGGACACAAACACAACATTTGAGAGCAGGGACCGAGAGACATGGAGACATCGAGAGATCTGAGAGAGGGCGAGGGCTTTGGGGGGGGGGGGCATGGGAAGGGGGTGGTGGGAGAGGTATAAAACATATGGACACTGCCAGGACTTCCAGGAAAGAAGTTGGAAATTCAAACAAGGTGGATCTGGGGTGAATTAGTGGGGGTAGAAAATATCAAGGTTTTGGATGGGGGAAGATAAGAGATGGTGGTGAACAGCTGTTTTAAAGACCTGGAGGGAGGAGTGGGATTGAAGGGAGTGAGGGAGTTTGTTCCAGAGGCGGGAGAAAAGAGGAATGAAAGAGTGAAGGTGAGCAGAGCCGAGATTTCGGCAGTTTAACCATCAGAGGGTTGCTGGCAGATCTTGTGCGACCTGTAGGAATATTTGGGGGATAGAGCACAGAGAGAGCTGGGGGTGCAAGGCCGGAGAGGAGTCGGTAGAAGACAGAAAGACCACCTACCTGCCTGCGGTGAGTGAGTGAAAGGCCCTCAGAGATAGCTTCATCGCGGGAGATTCCAATAATTCTGAAAGCTTTGGTTTCAACAGCGTGAAGCCGAGCTAGTTGTGAGGCAGGAGCACCGGCACATAGGGGAGAACAGTATTCCATTGAGCTGCGGATGAAAGCCTTGTATGTGGTGAGGAGCTCAGGTGTGCCGAGGAAGGACTTCGCATGACGGAGGATGCCCAGTCGGCGACTGGCTTTGGAGGCCAGCTTGGAAATGTGGTTTTCCCAAGAAAGATCATGGCAGATAGTGAGACCCAAAAGCTTGAGCGACAGAACTTCTTGGAGAGGATTGTTGAGAAAGTAGATGGGAGGGTTGTCCATGTCGTGAAAATCAAGCTCAGACACGACTTGACCTCTGGGTAGGTTTTAATATCATTTAGATCTGTAGTACATCCTGAAAAATACATGCATGCAACAGGCATTAAATCAGAGCATATCATGAGCAGCAAAGGTTAATTCAATATAACAATGGTCAGCGCAGCGCATTGTCAGCGCAGCATTTGGGGCGTACATACCATTCAAACTACTGGATAATCTCACAGTGAGTTCCGCTGAAGTGTCCGCGCGCCCCGATTGTTCCGGGTCTTATAGACGCCCCCTTTCCGTAGCGAGCACCCCTGGGTTCACCTTGGTATAATTTCACTACATTCACCCCGCCGTTAGAACTATACTGCCGCTCGGCAGGTTGCAAGCAAGCATCAGCAATAA
Source organism: Myxine glutinosa (assembly GCF_964187855.1). Classification (NCBI taxonomy): domain Eukaryota; kingdom Metazoa; phylum Chordata; class Myxini; order Myxiniformes; family Myxinidae; genus Myxine; species Myxine glutinosa. The sequence goes on along the minus strand of NC_136261.1, from coordinate 446,615,176 downwards.
ACGAATGGATCACATCAATCCACGTCAGTCGGTCCACCCGTAGCGGTCGGGGTGGCGAACCTCCCTGCCAGTTCGTGTTCGGAATCTACCGGGCACGGCGTCCCCTAGCCCGGAGTCCCCCGCGTCGGAATAGCCGCCGGAGGTCGGAGTCGGAGGGGGCGCCCCTGCGCCTTCGGGCACGGGAGCGGGGGACGACGGGAGTAACAGTGGTAGTTCCATAGGGGAAGCTTCGATAGAGTCCATAGACTCGTAGACGGGTTCGTCAAAATATCCCTGTCGTCATCCCCACATGGGGCGAGATGGCGTACGGAGACAGTAGACTCGCGGCCATCCGCTGTTAACACGCGAGCATGCTCGGGATTAGCCTGGAGGACCTGCACCTTGTCAACAAGGGGGTCGTACTTGCTAGCGCGAACCGCTCATTTGAGATAGGCGGGCCCCGGTTCAGCGAGCCAGCTGGGTAAAGACTGGATGCTGCCGGAGCTTCTAGGGTGGTGGAACAGTCGTTCGTGAGGAGTCTGGTTGGTGGCAGTACATAGGAGAGCCCGGATCGAGTTTAGAGCGGCAGGTAGTGACCACGCCCATTTATCGAGGCCTCGGCCGAGGGTCCGAAGGCTTAGCATGACGGCCCGCCATATAATCCCATTAAAGCGTTCGATCTGTCCATTAGCTTGGGGCCGGTACGGGGTGGTGTAGCTCGAAGCGACATTATGCTGGAGCAAGTAACCCCTCACCTCCTGGGACAGGAACACCGCACCCCGATCGGTATGCACGTAGGCCGGATACCCGAACATAGAAAACAAATTCTGCAGGCACCGAATAACCGTGGCAGCCGACATATCCCCGCACGTGTAAGCAAAGGGGAATCGGGAATACTCATCGACGATAGTGAGCAGATAGTGAGAGTTGCTCGACATCGGCAGCGGCCCTTTGAAGTCCATCGCCAAGCGCTCCCACAGTCTAGTAGCCCTAACGAGTGTCCCCAGAGGGGGGCTATAAAAACGCGGTTTGAGTTCCGCACAGATCGCGCAATCACGGCAGATGTGGCGGATGTCCTCCATCGAGTACGGCAGATTGCCAGCGCGCACAAAATGCGCGAAGCGCGTTACCCCGGGATGACACATAGTGCTGTGCAACGTGCGCAGCCCATCCAACGTTACAACCCCCGCGCAAGTGGCCGGCCTCGATAAGGCGTCAGCGACCAAGTTATCCTTCCCCGGGCGGTATTTGATGGTGTAGCAGAAGTCGGCGAGTTCGATACGTCAACGGGTGATTTTCTCATTCTTAATGCGCTGAGCATGTAAGGTGTCGTACATAAACGCTACACTCTGTTGGTCCGTGATGATTTGGAAACTCCGCCCAAGCAGATACGGACGCCATCGCCGAATTGATTCGACGATCGCGTATGCTTCCTTTTCGACAGACGAATGCCTCTGCTCGGCGGAGGTGAGAGTCCGCGAGAAGAAAGCCACAGGGCGCCCTCCTTGGGAGAGAGTCGCCGCTATCGCATGATCCGAGGCATCACTCTCCAAAACGAAAGAGGCACTCTCGTCAATTGTCGCGACAGCGGCGCCAGCAATGTCGACTTTAAGGCCCTCGAAGGCCGCCAGGGCGGCCGGACCCATGGGGAAAGTGTCGCAGGCCACGAGGGGGCGGAGCTTCGTGGAGAAATTTTGCACCCACTTTGAGTAGTGGGCGAACAGCCCTAGAGCGCGTTTCAGCGAAGCCCGATCGCTAGGCGGAGCCATATCGAGCAAAGGGCGCAGACGCTCCTTATCCGGAGAGGCGGAGCCATGGGTCACGGTGTACCCCAAAAGGTCTACCGTGCATAGAGAGTATTGACATTTCGCCGCATTCATGGTTAAGCGATATTTCCGCGCGACCTCGAGGAAGCGTTTCAGATTAGCGTCGTGATGCTCCTTGTCATACCCACAAATCGTAAGATTGTCCAGATAGACAAACACATCGCTCAAATTCTCCTTCGCAACGAGGTCATCCATAGCTCTCTGAAAACAAGCGACGCCGTTCGTTACCCCAAAGGGAAGTCTCGTGAACTGGTACAACCGCTGACCCGATTCAAAGGCTGTAAAGACGCGATCAGCCCTAGAGATGGGGACTTGATGATACGCACTACGCAGATCGAGAGTGCTATAAACGGAATACAGGGCCACCTGGCGTACCAGGGCATCCATCCCCGGTAAGGGGTAGGCATCCAGCTGTGTAAAACGATTAATCGTCTGCGAATAGTCGATTACCATCCGCCGGCGGTGGGCCTCACTCCGCACCACTAAGACTTGGGCCCGCCATGGTGACCTACTGTGTTCTATGATACCGTCCTTCAAGAGCAGGGCCGTTTCTTCCGCAATGAATTGCGCATCCGCGCTAGAGTAGCGCCACGATTTGACGGCTACAGGGGTACAATCAGAGGTCAGGTTGGGGAACAGTGAGAGTGGCTCCATGTCCATTTGAGCGAGGGCGCACACAGCGAGCGTGTCCGGCCCTCCAAAGTCTATTTCCAAACGTCCATGCCGCTTAAGGAAATCAAGTCCTAACAGAACGTCAGCGCATAAGGCCGGTAAAACCATGAGATACACGTCTGGGAACGTGCGTCCGTTTATCACAAGTTTCAATCGACACACGCCTTTTGTGCTCAACCGAAGTCCCTGAGAGGCCATGAAGATCCGGTGGGTTGTCCCGAGAACCGGCCACCCATGTTGATGCACGAGTCGCTGATCAATAAAACTATCCGTGGACCCCGTGTCAATCAAAGCTTGCGCAAAAACGCCCGCGACCGTGAGCAGAATGAAGGCCTGCGCTAGGCCGGTAGACCCGGCAGGTATAGTTCCGACCGGGCGAGAAGATCGCGCCTCGCGGGTGGATCCCACGCCGGCTGCGATCCTTCGGGCAGCGACGGCAGGTTGGGCCTCAGCAGGAGCATTGAAGTCAGTTGGGTCATCAGCAGTTTCATTTGCCAGTTGTTGGTCGTAAGAGCAGCCGCCAGATGGCGCTCGAGCCACGTGAGAAGGGTCTCTGCAGTCTGCAGAGTCATATGCCAAAGTGGGTGCATGTAATTCATAAAAGCTGCCGACAGATGGGGCTCGTGTCACGTGCGAAAGATTTCTACCATCTGCAGATTCACATGCCAAAGTGGGTGCAGGTAATTCGCAAAAACTGCCGTCAGATGGGGCTCGTGCCACGTGCTGCGTTTGACGCACTTCGAGAGGAGTTTCCAAAGCAAGGGCATGTCGCTTGTTTGAAGTAGGCGTTCAAACGCCAGTCAAGGTTGGACGCGCTGTGACCGGTCGCGTTTGCGCCATTTGTTTCGGCGGCCCGATGTATCTCACCAAGGTCGGGCTGGTAGCCAGAGGCCCGCGAGGAGGAGAGCGGCTCTTCAAAGCCGAGCGCGGCGCCCCGTCCGGCGCTCGGTCCATTGGCTCCGTGATGAGCCCATTCATGGTCGCTCGGGAATGCGTGCCCCGAGCGGCCTTTCTGCAGACCTTTGCAAAATGGCCCTTAGTGGAGCACAGGTGACATGTCGCCTCTCGGGCTCGGCATTCAGAGCGAGGATGCTGCCGATTTCCACAAAAATAACATTTTGCATACCGGGCAGGCCGTGGCCGAGCAGCGGCAGCAGCAATGAGGCCGGAAGCGGAGTCCGCTTCCGGAGCTCCCAGAGACTCGGCCGTCGTGGTGGTCGGGTCCTCCTCCATATCCTCGGCGGTAGCCCTCTCAGGTCGCGCGAGTTGCGAGGTCCCTGCCACGACTCGTGGGTGATCATATGCGGTCAATTGTTCTCGGGCATCTGTGTATACGCGTGCCAGCCGTAGTGCTTCTGTAAATGTCAGCTCCGCGACCTCCAAGAGATGGAGCCGCAAGACTCTGGAACTAATTCCGGAGATGAATGAATCTCGGAGCAAATCGTCCTGCACTTGCTCATGGGTCTGGACGTCCTGCACGCAGTCTGCCAATAAGTAGCGCAGCTCCTGCGCGAAGCGATCGATCGATTCAGACGGTTGCTGCCTCCGCTGAGAGAGTTGATGCCGGCCGTGCACAGCGCTCCGTGTCTTTACGTAGAGACGCTTCAGCTCGGCTCGGGCCGTAGCGTACGTCCCAAATCGAGAAATGTTCTTGAAAACAGTGTGATGGACCTTGGACTGTAACACGGACAGCTTTATCGCAGCGGTGGGCTCTGTCTCGTGAGCCGCAAAGTAATTCTGCAGCGTGTTGAGCCAATGAGCAAACTCCGATGCAGATCCCTCGGCTTGAGGGTCGGCTCGGAGAATCGGTACCACGATCATCTTGTGGTCAGCCATTCCGGTGATCTAAATGATATTAAATGTCGTGAAAATCAAGCTCAGACACGACTTGACCTCTGGGTAGGTTTTAATATCATTTAGATCTGTAGTACATCCTGAAAAATACATGCATGCAACAGGCATTAAATCAGAGCATATCATGAGCAGCAAAGGTTAATTCAATATAACAATGGTCAGCGCAGCGCATTGTCAGCGCAGCATTTGGGGCGTACATACCATTCAAACTACTGGATAATGTCACAGTGAGTTCCGCTGAAGTGTCCGCGTGCCCCGATTGTTCCGCGTCTTATAGACGCCCCCTTTCCATAGCGAGCACCCCTGGGTTCACCTTGGTATAATTTCACTACAGTCCAGTCGATCTTTTCGGAGAGACATAGTAAGAGTGTGAGATTTGTCAGGATTGAAAGACATGTTCCACTTGTTTGACCAGTCTGTGATTTTGTCCAAGTCTTCAGAGAGTGAGGAGGCTGCAGACTGCCGATCTGAGGGAAGAGGAATGGAGCGGCAGAGAGTGGAGTCATCAGCAAAGAGATAGAGAGGATTTTCAAGAGAGTCAGAGAGATCATTGATGAAGACCAGAAAAAGCACGGGGCCCAGAACACTGCCTTGGGGAACTCCAGCCTGAACAGGAAGAGGAGATGAGAGAAACCCATTCAGGGCCACACGTTGACGACGACTAGAGAGGAAGTCCGCCAGCCATGCGTGGAGATTTCCATGGATACCAAAGTAGGAGAGTTTGGTGAGCAGAGCGGGGTGCCAGACCGTGTCGAATGCACGTGATATGTCGAGGGAGACAGCTCTAATTTCCTGTTTGGCATTGAGGACCTCCATCCATTGTTGAGACAGCAGAAGCAGCATGTCCAGAGTAGAGTGACCTGGTCTGAAACCAAATTGATGATCAGAGATCAAGCCATTGGAGAAGAGAAAGATTTCATATCCGAAGCAATGATGGATTCCATGACTTTGCTGATAATTGGGAGAAGGCTGATTGGTCTGTAGTTGCTAGGATCTGTTTTTGCACCTTTTTTGTGCAAAGCGGTGATGTTGGCTGATTTCCAAGCAGATGGCAGTTGATCTTGAGCAAAAGAGAGGGTGAAGAGAACAGAGAGAGGGTGAGGTAGAGCGGCAGAGCAGGATTTTAGGACCCATGGGCTGATGCCGTCGGGTCCAGTTGCAGAATCAGAGTCGAGGGTTGACAGAAACTTTTCCACCTTGTCAGGAGGAAAGGACACGGAGTCCAGGAGCAGCAGGGTACGACTGGGTATGGTGGCTACAGAGAGGGATGGGTTTGGGACACAAGATTTAGAGGCAAACACAGAGTTCAGGCATTCAGCTTTTTCACGTGCGGAGTCAGCTGTGTAGCCGTTTGAGGTAAGGGAGGGGATGGAGGGGGAACAAACACCAGAAACGGATTTGACCAGACGCCACCAGGATTTGGAAGAGGGAGACAGATAAGAGAGTTCGGTCTTGAGAACGGAGAGATATTGTTTCCTGGCTCTCCTGAGGGTGGACACACACTTGTTTCGGGCTTTGTGAAAGGAAATGAGATTTCCTTCCGTTGGATTTGCTTTCCAGGAGACGAAGGCAAGTTGTTTCTGGGCAACAGCCTCACCACAAGATTCCATGTACCATGGATGGGAGGAAGGGTATGACAACTGAAGACGAGATGGGATAAATCTGTGCATGAGAGAGAGCAATTTACTTTGGAAGAATTCCCAGGATGAGTTGATGTCAGAGGTGGTAGAGATGGGAGACCAGTCCAGATGATTGATGGAAGAGTTGATGTCAGAGGTGGTAGAGATGGGAGACCAGTCCAGATGATTGATGGCTGCTTGAAGACCGTGCCAGTTGGCCTGAGTGAAATGCCAGACTAGTCGACGCTGAGCAGGCTCCCTGAGGATGGTCAGAGAGATGTCCACTTTAACAAGGACATGATCAGATGATCCGATTGGAGCAGAAGAGCAGCAGACATTTTCAGGGAAGTTAGTCATAACCAAGTCCAGAAGAGAAGATGTTCCGTTGACAGATCCGGGTCGGGAAATTGACAGATTGTGTCAGTCCCAGTGAGTCGCAGAAGTCCTTTGCTGAGGAGCCATGGCTGGTGATAGAGGTACCCACACCCAGCCAACTAGCATGATGACAGTTGAAATCACCACATATGAGGAAGAGAGAGTTGGGATGAGTAGATAGAAGTTGGTCCATATTATCAGACAGTGAGATGTAGATGGAGTCATCACTGTTTGGTGGACGGTACAACACACATATGAACAAGAGGTGGAAGCGAAGGGGAAGCCGTAGCCAGAGGTATTCCTGGGGGTGAGGTGGAGAGAGTGCAGTGCAGGGCGAGTGAGGAAGAGAGTTTTTGATAAAGATAGCAACCCCACCTCCAGGACGAGGCTCAGGTCTATCATACCGGAGGAGGGAGTAGCCCGGGAGAGATACTAAGGAATCAGAGACATCATAAAGGAGGAAAGTTTCTGTTAAGCAGATCACGTCTGGTTTGACAGAAGCAACCTGTATGGAGAGATCAGTTAAGTTTGAACGAAGGCCCCGGATGTTTGAGGTCCATACCGTTAATGAAGAGGAAGGGGGAGCATCAGATACAGAACAGGGGGGGAGGGGTAGGGTAAGATGTGGAAGAGGTGGAAGAGGTAGGGAGAGCTGTTGAAGGTGTGTCAGAGATTTCAGAATAGCTCGGAGAAAGGGAAGGATGGGGCGGACAAAAGGTTTGATGGTGATTGGGTGAGGCACAATGAGGTGTTATTTGAGGAGGGGGAAGAGCGAGGCAGAAGGTTGGGGGAGATGGAGGTGAGAGTTGGAAGGGGGAAGAAGCGGGGAGGACGCTTTGAGGAGGGGGAGTGAGAGGGGGGAAATTGAGAAGAAATGAGGGTGGGGAGATTTGAAGTGGAGGGGCGAGGGGGGAGTTTGGGAGGGAAGGGACAAGGGGAGGGATTTGAAAGGGATGGGATATGGGGGAGATTTGGAGGGGAGGGGTGAGGGAGGAGTCTAGGAGGGGAGGGGTGAGGGGGCGTCTTGGTGGGAGGGGTGAGGGGGTATTTTAGGAGGGAGGGGGCAAGGGGGGAGATTTGAAAGGGATGGGTGATGGGGAAGATTTGGAGGGGAGGGCTGATGGGGAAGATTTGGAGGGGAGGGGTTATGGGGAAGATTTGGAGGGGAGGGGTGAGATTGGAATTTAGAAAGTGTACGATTTATGGGAAACGAACATTTATTGCAAAATGAGTTTCTTGTGACCTTCGAGTTAAAAATACGTTTAAGGACGCTGGATGGAGGATGGAGTGCAGGAGAGTTTAGGGAATGTAGAAAAAAGGCACTATAGGAGATGCATATTTTTTTTGGGATGAATTGATTTGGTGAGCAAGTCGAAAGCAGCCTTTTAAAGAAGAAGAAGAAAAAGGTGTTATAAAATATGACGGAATACATAACTTGAGGGGAAAGTGTAAACATTGAAGGTTAATAACAGTGAAAACTATCTGGGGAAATGGGGGAGAAACACGTGGTCGAAGAACGAACGAACGAATAAGAATGAATAAACGAATGAGAACAGAGAAGGAAATGGTTTTTTTTTTTTTTTTTTTTTTTTTTGAGTTGAGATTTGCACAAGGAAGTAGGCTATAGGTGAAAAGACTGGGAATACAGAGAACGAAAGTTATTGGATTACAAACGACGGACCGCTGAGAGAAAAACAAAGCCTCAAGGTTGTACAGTGTACACTGTACAAGGCCTCAAGACACGACACGAATTAACACCATTTTCAATACAGGTATGAAAGATTTGCACCGAAAAATCTTCGTCGGGACACAATATACGTACAACACCATAAATAAATACAATTTTAACGAAAATACAAATGGGAACAATCACTTAACTTCGATTTCAAATCGTTCGCGACGCGGCAAAGGCCTTGCTCGCGACGCGGCAAAAAGACGATCAATTTATGAAAGATAAACACCGAGAAACAACCAAAGTTGCACACAATAACTTCACACACCGAAAGATAAATACAGTTTCGACAAAATACAATTGTGAACAGACTTAACTTCGAAAAACGTGGAGACCGTGTGGAGCTTCGAAAATCCCTGCCACCGTCTCCGACATCTCGCGAGACTCTCATCGGGGTCGATGAGACATTTTCTTTCGTATTCACATTCCTTTGTTCTTGTTTCTGAAGTCAGCATGTGGGATCCCAATTTAGTCACCTTATTTTATTATCGGCGCGTATTTTCCTGTCCTTGCTTTTATTTGAATAAACCCTTGTATTATTTTCTGTATATATTCCTGAACGCACTTTTCGGTGTGATTTATTTAATTTGCAGCAGCATTTGAGACGCCCCGAGAACAGGTAAGACTGCGGGTGTCTCGCCGCTCCCCTCCATCCCGCGTGCTTTGGTGTAGCTTTTTGGTTCCGGAGTCCGCCATTGAGTTTTTGCCTCAGGGGTCGGCATCCGTGACCACCTGATATTAATCAAAGACGGTCACGTGACATTTGGTGTCAGGTAGTAGGGATTCGAACCTAGCGGATAATTCTTTTGTCTGGAGGTAGCGAGTCAACGCCGCCTGGGTGAAAAACCCCGCCCAGCATTTGGAACCGAAATTTGTTCATAGTGTCGAGGCGGAGAAATTTGCATAGTCGATTGGACATACGGAGCGCGATATCACGTCTTCGACAAATTTAAATTTTGTTTTGGAATTAAAATAAATACGCACGCGGGAAACGACATTCCTCAAAGCGGATGTCGGAGGTCGATGAAATGGAGGTGTGTAGCGAGGCTTCTGTTAGTTTAGGGAGTGAGTCGGAAGTAGAGGGGGTAGAGGGTAGTGTCGGAACTTTCCCCGCCTGAGGGACGGCCCCGATGGATTTCCAGGCCTTTTATGAAAGCATAAAGAATGACATGAGGGAGAACAGTGAGCGAACCAGTGAGGAATTGAAGGACGAAATGCGGGAAATGAAGGATGGGTTGGAAAATAAAATGGAAGAACTGAAAAATGGATTGGAAAACAAAATGGAGGCTCAGGGCGAGCGGTTGGAGGGACTGATTAACAAAATGGATGCCTGGATGAATTAATTGAGGGAAGGACGAATGAATGGTGCCGATGGGGCACAGGAGAAGCCAAAGGTGGCAGAAATTCATTCGGAACGGGGGGAAGGCAAATTGGGAATTGCAGCGGGAACGGCATGTGAAGAGGTGAATGGGGAATGTGTACAGGTAGATGTGGAGTGCCCACAGGTGAGCATAGAATGTGCAAATTGTAATAGGGAATGTTTCCCACCTGCTGGCCTGGTTGTGTCGGGACCGGGTGGATGTCACAACACACCACCCGGGGGATGGAATTGAATCCTTGCTGTGCCAGGGCAGTGGTTCGGAGCAAGAGGGGATAACATTGTTGGGGGTTCATGCGATTGAGCCGGACCATGTATTTATTGATCAGGGCCTGTCGGGGCCAGAAATGATTCGTGGTATTGATGATGATGATGAGGATGATGTGATTCAGCGGCTGGGGACCTCGGACAGTCCCATGGAGGTAGAGGTTGACCGGGCCCAAAGGAGCCTGGGTGATGAGGTGAGTTGGTCAGAGGAGGTGGTTGAGGTGACCAAGGGGACCCTCACCGTGCACACCGATTGGGTAACAGAGGCTCCGAAATTGCAGAACCAGTTGGGGGAGTGTGTTGACTCCGGGCTGGATTTGGACCTTGGGGAGTCATGAGGTCGAGCCTCGGACGATTTGGTCCCCGTAGGGAATGTGGACCAGCTCCAGGGAGGGGCAGAACAACTTGTTGTAGAGGTAGTTACCTGCAGCTGCGGTGATTGGACACCCGGGGCAAAAATTGGTAAAATAAAATCTAAAATTAAATTAAAATGGGAAATTGATTTGGAGCAACCTTCGTTGGAGTTGCTCCCCGTGCTGCGGGATTTGGACCAGGAGAGGTCAATGGTTATGGCCTCGGGAAAAAGTTGCCCCTTTCAAAATTTGGGGATGCCAGCCAGCTGGGGGGCTGTGCTGGCGAGATTTGGACGTGGGGTCCAGCCATGGGTGTCATGGTACGACCTGGGACCCACGGGGGGTCTGGTGGAGTGTGGAATCCCTTGTCCGTCGGGGCGCCATCCGGGCATGTGGCTCGGGCCGGCAGGGTCACTAGACCCTGGTGGGGGTTAAGACCTCCAGGGGGTCCGAGGTGGTTTCTCAAGCCTGGGATGGCAGATATTGAGGACCACTTGGGGGAGGTGTTGTGGGTCGCGCTTTGGTGGTGGCACCGTGGACGGCCAGCTTGGGCCTGATGTAGTGACCACCCGGGCATGCGGCCTGGCACCCTCCTCCTGAGACTTTGGGACAACCAGCATGTGGTGACCTGACATGTTGTGTTGGTCTATGGACGCGGGTCAAACCGAATGGACAGGTATGGAGATAATGTGCCGGACAACCATTGGGGCATCTGTGGAATGTGATGGTGTGAGAGTGACCTTCCACAGAAGTTCCGTTATGAATTATGGACTCTCGGTTTGGGAAGAGAGCCTTGGAGATGTGAATCGGGAGATGTGTAACATGCCGAGCACATGGGCCATGCTCGGCTGGCATGTGTATGGCAAAGCATCTTTCTTTGGTGAGGTCAGTGAAATGTGAAAAATGTTTGGCATGGGTAATCTGTGGGTTAGATGCAAATTTAAGGGTGAATTTTGTGAAGAGAAATGGTGGACACTATAGTGACGCCATTATTGATCCAGGTGTGTAGACCAAAGTGTTGGAGGCTGTGATAAAATTGACAGGGTAGCAGGACACAGCTTTCAACTGGTTTCGGGGGCGACTATGCTGATATTTGGGACGCGGAGTCATGGCGATGTAGTTGTGTAGTTGAGGGTCAACGTAGTGCTATGGGTGTCCGAGGTGTGTGGACCATGTCTTCTGGGTGGGTCTGTTGGTGGAGCATGGCTGTCGACTGGACCTTGGTGTGGTCAAGTGTGGGTGAGCACTGAGCACTGGGGGGCTGCAGTTCTGTGGACTGGGGGACGAGAGGGCAGCGTAGGTGACGTGAGGGGAATGCCACGCACTGCGACTGTCTCCCACAGGGCCGAGGTTGTCTGTGCGGCAGTGTGTGTTGTGGAAGCAGGTGCTCACCACATTGGCCAGCTGGGGCTGGTGCAGCTGTGTTCCTCGCATGGGGGCAGAAGGATGGATGGTGGGTTGCACCCTTATGGACACTCATGGGCCATGTTGGCGTTTGAATGCTCACCTTGTCCCGATGACCCCTGCACGGTAGAGGTGCAGAGCTGTCGTGGCCACAGGTAGTTGTGTAGTAATGATCACCGGTGGATGCGGATCCACATACCTGCCAGTTTAGTGGGGACAAAAGTGAAATTTGGAAGTATTTGGTTGGCCCAGTGAGAAATTTTGGGATTGTGTGGATGGATTGCACTTTGGACCTGACCAACCGTAGTTGCCTGTATATCAAGGTAGAGGTAAGGCCTTGATGCTTAGTGTCCCAGGCTTCAGGACTTGCTTGTTAAATTGGGGACATGTAATTTGGGGTTGGGAGGCGGGTGAGAGTGATGACATGGCCGGTGAGGGGAATGGAATAGGGGCCACACAGTGTCTTGTGGGTGGCGTATGTTTTTGTGTAGTGGTTATGTGTTTCTATGTGGGGCGTGAGGTTGGACGAAATGGATGAGTAATCATTATTGGAGACAATGAGTGGTGAGTATTGGAAGTGTGCTCTTGGAAATGTAATGGTAAACTGTGAATGGGATTCCACATGTAGCAGGCCATGGCAACCTTTGTAATGTAGCGGCTACCGCTGGGTATACACAATCGCCTTGCACCTACCGAGGACGCGGAGTGATCACCATGCCGGGCTCGCCCAGGATGCCTGGGCACGCCCGGTCTCGCCTTTCCAGGGCTCGCCCAGGACGCCCGGGCATGCCCGCTCTCGACTTGCCAGGCCTCATCCAGGACGCCCGGGCATGTCCAGACTCGCCTTTCCAGGGTTCGCCCAGGACGCCCGGGCACGCCCAGCCTCGCCTTTCCAGGGCTCGTCCAGGACGCCCGGGCATGCCCGCTCTCCACTTGCCAGGCCTCGTCCAGGACGCCCGGGCATGTCCAGACTCGCCTTTCCAGGTTTCGCCCAGGACGCCCAGGCACGCCCGGTCTCGCCTTTCCCGGGCAAACGCTCCGGGATAATGTGTATATATATTGCTGCCCGATAAACGGGCTTTTCAGAGTACCCGAGTTGATTTGACACAATAAAGAAACTCGGACGAATTCCAGCTTTTTGTCGCGTCCATTCTTCCGATTTCCGTTGGAGCCCAGCTCCTACAGTAACATATTTTACACCATCTTCGGAATTGTGCTGAGTTGTGTTGAGAATTGTATGGCAGCGGGAGAGGAAATGTGTTTTGGGATATTGTGGGTGGGGAAGGTGTGTGTGTCCGCAGGTATGGATCAAGCTCTGAGGAGCGATGCCTGCGGCCCCCCTCTGCGGCAATTACCCCTGGCAGCCAGTGGTATGTGGAAATTGGAGCTCGTCGGTGGAGGGTCTGGTTGGGTGCCCTGGGTTAAAGGAGACCCCCGGCGACTCGTGGAGCTGCGCGGCAGCTGGAGGCAACGGAGCCTGGTGTGTGTGGAGACCCTCACCGGCGAGGTAACGACAGAAAGGGGCTGTTGAGCTGCCATGGGCCAAGAGGTAAAGGGGGTGGGGGGGATGAATGATTTGGTGTCGTGATTTTTGGAATGAGTATGCGTGGATAAGGGGTTTATGTTGAATAAGGGGTTTGTGTTCTCTCCACGCATGGCTGGCTGACTTCCTCTCTCGTCGTCATCAACATGTGGCCCTGAATGGGGTTCTCTCATCTCCTCTTCCTGTTCAGGCTGGAGTTCCCCAAGGCAGTGTTCTGGGCCCTGTGCTTTTTCTGGTCTTCAGCAATGATCTCTCTGACTCTCTTGAAAATCCTCTCTATCTCTTTGCTGATGACTCCACTCTCTGCCGCTCAATTCCTCTTCCCTCAGATCGGCAGTCTGCAGCCTCCTCACTCTCTGAAGACTTGGACAAAATCACAGACTGGGCAAACAAGTGGAACATGTCTTTCAATCCTGACAAATCTCACACTCTTACTATGTCTCTCCGAAAAGATCGATTGGACAACCCTCCCATCTACTTTCTCAACAATCCTCTCCAAGAAGTTCTGTCGCTCAAGCTTTTGGGTCTCACTATCTGCCATGATCTTTCTTGGGAAAACCACATTTCCAAGCTGGCCTCCAAAGCCAGTCGCTGACTGGGCATCCTCCGTCGTGCGAAGTCCTTCCTCGGCACACCTGAGCTCCTCACCACATACAAGGCTTTCATCCGCAGCTCAATGGAATACTGTTCTCCCCTATGGGCCGGTGCTCCTGCCTCACACCTAGCTCGGCTTCACGCTGTTGAAACCAAAGCTTTCAGAATTATTGGAATCTCCCGCGATGAAGCTATCTCTGAGGGCCTTTCACTCACTCACCGCAGGCAGGTAGGTAGGTGGTCTTTCTGTCTTCTACCGACTCCTCTCCGGCCTTGCACCCCCATATCTCTCTCTGGGCTCTGTCCACTAAATATTCCGACAGGTCGCACAAGATCTGCCAGCAACCCGCTTATGGTTAAACTACCAAAATCAAGACTCTCTGCTCACCTTCACTCCTTCATTCCTCTTTTCTCCCGCCTCTGGAACAAACTCCCTCACTCCCTTCAATCCCACTCCTCCCTCCAGGTCTTTAAAACAGCTGTTCACCACCATCTCTTATCTTCCCCCATCCAAAACCTTGATCTTTTCTACCCCCGCTAATTCACCCCAGATCCACCTTGTTTGAAATTCCAACTTCTTTCCTAGAAGTCCTGGCCGTGTCCATATGTTTTATACCTCTCCCACCCCCCCCCCCCTTCCCATGCCCCATCCCCAAAGCCCTCGCCCTCTCTCAGATCTCTCGATGTCTCCATGTCTCTCGGTCCCTGCTCTCAAATGTTGTGTTTGTGTCCTTCCCCCTCTCTCCCCATCTTGTCTACCGCTCCCGATGTTATATGTTTTTGTGTCGGTTTGTCTTTCTGTGTGATTAATGTTCGCTCTTTCACGAGCCTCGATCTTGTATACAAAAAAAGAAAAAGAAAAAAAAGAATTAATGTGGGCGAAATCCACCGAGCCATGTCACTCACCTGTAACATCTGGACAGGGCCCACGGAAATCTAGGGGCGCATTGGGGATGGCCCGCAGGTAAGGTTGTGTCTTGTGGCATCCACCGGGGGACGCAGTCTGTAGACCGGGGTATGTACAAATGTTTAGAGTTTTGGAATTTCGTGAGTTGGTAAGTTTTGTGGTTAAGTTAGAATTTTGTGTGTTGTTTGTTCCTCCCACCACAGGAGCGATGGAATGAAAACCATGGTAAATACATGAATGCATGATTGTTAAGGGGTTTAGAATGTTAAAGAAGTGTAGGTAAGTAGTCTGACTCACTTCCCACAGCCCTCCTGATTTATTTCATCGGTTAATTAAGTGTGTGACAGGAAGCGTTAAGACTGGGATGGTAGCGCCTGCAGTGAACCTTGCAGGAGCTATGGTTCCAGGAGGGGTGGGGGAGGCTGTGTTATGTCTGGTGGGTTAGTGATATGTAGAGCAGATAGAGCTGAGTAGGTAACATGCTTCGAGGTGTCGCGATAAGGAAAACTACCTGTAATAAGTTCTTCATGTGTAGGCGTTTTGTCGGGTAAGGAGTATACTTGTGAACCTACCAGGATGTTCGTGTGTTAAGTAGAGTTAGGGATTAAAGAGTAGCACCCCTGTGTGTCCTCACCTGGTTAGCCAAACCTTTGCCCCTTTTGGCACTGCAGACCAACATAGACATTCCGACAGATCCTTAGTGGCTTAGAAACCAGGCCAGGACACCGCCGCATGGCCGCCGCCACCTACACCTCCGGCGGGCCGATCCACCTCGATTGCCACGTGCTATAACGACACCACAGGCCTGTGATTCGGTGGAGGCCACTGATTGGGTGGTGCGCCAAGGCTGACGTCACCGCCGCGGAGGGATACGAGGTGCGGCAGAACTTTCAGCAGAGTGAGTTGGCCAAGAGAGAGTGAGCGAGTTGGCCAAGAGTGAGTGAGTGAGTTGGCCAAGAGTGAGTGAGTAAGTTGGCCAAGGAGATCAGTGAGCACCGAACGCGAGTCTGAAAGCGAGTTGGTGCGCGGCAGTTAGCCCTGGCAGTTCGCAGTTGACCAGTTCGGTTCGCAGTTCACGGCTTGAGTTGGCAGTCCCGGTGCGATCCCGAGTTTGGAGAGTCCTGTCCCTGGTCGAGTGGAGAGTGACAGCTCGAGCAGCTTTAGTCTCGGCCGGCAGCCGAGTGGAGTTTGCTTGCTTCGTGCAGCCCTGCGTTGGACCTTTGGAGCGAGGGACCTCGTGGTATGCCATGGAACCGATGAGGCCTGGTGGTGCTCGGAGGCGGACGTAGAGGGCCGCGGGGCCGTGTTACACTGAAGATGACAAAGACCAGATAAGCCCGAGCTCCGCGGTTACACTTTACACGATGAGACATTTTCTTTCATATTCACATTCCTTTGTTCTTGTTTCTGAAGTCAGTGTGTGGGATCCCAATTTAGTCACCTTATTTTATTATCGGCGCGTATTTTCCTGTGCTTGCTTTTATTTGAACAAGCGTTACGCCGAGGTCCCCCGTCGGGGAAGTGATGTGAGTTGACAAAGTGGAAGACCCAGAAAACATGCTATGATATGATATTTCGCTCACAAGGTTCAGACATACATGGAGGCGGCCATCTTGGATTTTGACGTGGCGACCCAATTTTCAAAGGCCTTCTTCCTTATGCCTAGATACACCCACACACCAGATTAGAAGTCGGTACTTTGCTTATTTTTCAAGATATTCCACTCACAAGGTTCAGACATACATGGCGGCGGCCATCTTGGATTTTGACGTGGCGACCCAATTTTCAATAGCGTTCTTCCTTATGCGTAGATGCACACACACACACCAGACTAGAAGTTAGTAGTTCGTTTATTTTTCAAGATATTTCGCTCACAATTTTCAGACAGATATATGGTGGCGGCCATCTTCGATTTTGACTTGGCGACCCAATTTTCAAGAGGGTTCTTCCTTATGCCTAGATAGACCGAATCAGCAGATTAGAAGTTGGTACTTCGCTTATTTTTCAAGATATTTTGCTCAAGGTTCAGACATTTATATGGTGGCGGCCATCTTGGATTTTGATGTGGCGACCCAATTTTCAATAGCCTTCTTCCTTGTGCCTAGATACACCCACAGACCAGATTAGAAGTTGGTACGTCACTTATTTTTCAAGATATTCAGCTCACAAGGTTCAGACATGCATGGCGGTGGCCATCTTGGATTTCGACGTGGCGACCCAATTTTCAAGAGGGTTCTTCCTTATGCCTAGATACACCCACACACCAGATTAGAAGTTGGTACTTCGCTTATTTTTCAAGATATTCCGCTCACAAGTTTCAGACATACATGGCATCGGACATACATGGTGGTGGCCATCTTGGATTTTGACGTGGGTTGCACCCACACACCAAATTCGATTGCGGTCCTACGCTTACGCAAGCACGCACCCACACACGCATGTACGCACGCACGCACGCCCACACGCATGGACGGACGGACGGATGGACGGACGGACGGACACACGGACGGAGGAGAAAACCGTAGCCCCCCTTTCGCTCCGCAGTGCGACGGGGGACAATAAACCATTGTATTATTTTCTGTATATATTCCTGAACGCAGTTTTCCGTGTGATTTATTTAATTTGCAGCAGCATTGGAGACGCCCCGAGAGCAGGTAAGACTGCGGGGGTCTTGCCGCTCCCCTCCATCCCGCGCGCTTTGGTGTAGCTTTTTGGTTTCCGGAGTCCGCCATTGAGTTTTTGCCTCAGGGGTTAAGGCCTTCGCGATCGGCATCCGTGACCGCCTGATATTAATCAAAGACGGTGACGCGACAATATCATCTACCTTTTAATTGGTGAAACTCATATTCATAAATAGTTGCATGTCCATCTGCCTTTTACAAATGAGATAACTCTTATAAGCAAATTATGTCTTTTATTTTATATATATTGTATCCTCACCATATCATGTTATTTATTTTGAGACATATACTGCCGTTTTCAGCAATTTAAGTTATTTTTTTTAATACACAAACCCATGCATTATGTACACTTATTTGCGTCTGTACCATTATTATTTGCCTTCAGGGTGGGTACCAATTTCATAAAGTCTTTCCCTTAATTTTTTTTAACAAACAGAAACACAAACAGACAATTTTTTTTTTAGAAAGCCCCAACAATGTCCACATTGAGGTCACCCTTTGTCTCCTGCAATAGATTATCCAAATTTGACAACACACCTCTTCATATGCCAGGTTACCACTGACATATCAATAGTCCAAAACAACAGTCCACAAAACCCCACCTGATCATCATGTGACTCTCGTAACTTGGTTCCCAAAAACAAAAACAGAAAAGAACTCGTAAGACGTTCCAAAATTTGTAAATTCAAAAATTAAATCTTTTTCACAAGATGCTCCCGAAACCCACATTTATAATTGGCAAATATGAGGTTTCTGGAACTGCATCCAATAATTAACTCCAATCCTGGGTCTTTTAATTGAATTTTCCAGAATTTCCCAATATCTGCATTCAATTTAAACTCTTCCTTTTCTGGCAATTTTATGTAACTTAAACAATTAATTATTATATTGCCAATGAAATGAATTATTCTTGCTCAGAGGACTTGTGGGCAAAGGAAGCACAGACACTTACTTGCTCATCTTGGTCTAGTTATAGTGTTTACATGACCATCTAGTCTGTTGAGGCAAACCCTTGTTTGGGGTCTGCAACAATGGAGGCCTGTCCGTTGTCTGAGGTGCGGGTGATTGCTGGTATCCTTGATCTTGCTTTTCCCTGTGTTACGTGCTCTTCCCCAAACCACGGCCACGGTGTACCTACGAGCCCCGAAAGGAGTCACGGCAGAAAGATGTGCTATTATGTGTGCTAATGACCAATGGTGAAACCACACCAATCAATTGTTACAAAAACCAAGTATTGTATTAAAACCACACAATAACAAGCATTCTGAGTATTGCGCTGCAATACATGTCCCCTACCAAAGTTCAAAGTGCCATAACTTTGTCAAAAATGATCGAATATGCACATTTATGTATGGTTGATGCTGGTTTTCAAACTTGATCTGAGGTATGCTGAGACACGTGTGTCACACCTCACCTCATTGATAAGCCCGCAAGGTCGCTCCGTGGAGCGGCCTGCACGTATTGCATTGTGTGAATTATATAAATTATTACCAACTCATGGTCTGAGGTACTAGCGATTCAAGAGATACCCATTTTTAAAATATTTTTTGTTTAATTAACGATATCTGCCAAACCACGTGCCCTACCGCAAATTCCAAAAGGACATTTTAGTAGACTGACATGCTGAACAGATTTGTGAAGTTTCCCCTCGATTGGATCAAAAATGAGGGAGGGGCTCGGTTTTAAAGGTTCATGCTTAAAAACGTCATAACTCTGAAACCATCAGTAATTTATTATATTTTTCGGTTCACGATCAATGATCGATGTGTATATATATGTTGCTCGGCTTGGCTCCGCCCCTCCGGAAAGCGCTCACTGTGTTGCGCTGTTGACGTTAGCGAGACGAGGCTGAGGACGCACAGTGCGGCTTGAGGAGAACTTGAGAATAAACAAGAGATATCCATTTAAAAAAATATTTTCGTTTAACTAACGATATCTGCCAAACCACGTGCCCTATCGCAAATTCCAAAAAGACATTTTAGTGCTGAACAGAACTGTGAAGTTTCCCCTCAATTGGATCAAAAATGAGGGAGGAGCTCGGTTTTAAAGGTTCTTGCTTAAAAACGTCATAACTCTGAAACCATGTGACGCATCACGTCATGCTCGCTGACTTTTTTGTTCGTCATGGGTACGCGATTCTGCCTGCAAAGATTGGCCTCGAGATCTGTTCAGCCATTGCAGAGAAAAAGGGGTTTTCGTGTTTTCACGAAAAACAATATGGCGAGCGAACCACGTGACCTGTGACGTCATAATTACCATTAAAATATTATACAGACCGAGTCCATCATATGGTGAAAATTTTATCTCAATCGGTCCTATTATTGCAGAGAAATAGGTTTTTAAAGGAAATTAAAACTTAAAATGGTGCTGAGTTAAGGATCATCAGAATTACCAAAGTTCAAAGTGCCATACCTTTGTTAAAAATGATCGAAACGTCGTGAAGTTCGAACTTGTCCTGTAACTTATCATGATGAAACCATGTGCCAAGTTTGAAATCAAGAGCATTAAGCGTTTAGAAAAAAAGTCCGGAAAACTTCTTTGCGTGACGGACGGACTGACGGACTGACGGACTGACGGACTGACGGACGGAGGGACGAGGTGCAACCTATAGTCCCCTTCGGTGTACACCGGTAGGGGAATAATAACAAGTAACGCACGTACAAGAAAACCTCACTTGCACAGCAAACACCATATAATTTAGATGATGGTACCACCAATTTCCTGAATCGATAACTCACGGTATTCCCACGTGAGCAATCGGTAACATCCCCCAAAGTCACTGTGTCACGATACCAGGCCAAAGTCGATCCCCTTGGCTCTCGCGATCACAAGAAAAGGTCGTACTGAGACCTGAACTCAGAACGGCTAACAGTCGACGCTGCAGACAAGCCGCTTGGTGAGGTGTCGGGCCAACGTCGGTCCGGTAAACGTTCACCCAAAAGGTGACTGGGAATTCACATCTTCGGTTCACCAGACAATGACGCTGACATGAACGATCATGATCCCAAGCGGAGAACCGCGAAGAACTGCAAGTTCCAAAGCAAAATCCACGACACACACGAGAACCAGACGAATGGTTGGTGGGAGGTGAAATGGCTGGTGCGAGGTGAAATGGTGGACGGGCCCGTAATGGAGGTGTACCTGCTCTCCAGCGATGATTCACTTTCGGAACCAAAAGCAAAACCTGTCACGCAGGTTTATTTGCCACAGCAATAACGACACTGTCACAGGAATCTCTTTCCCAGGGAAACCAATATTCGCTCGTGACCAATGTCCACGAGCGTCCGCTCGACACCTCGATGCAGATTGGCCTTCCTTTCCCGATCTCACTCGATCCGCTCGCCCGCCGCTCTTCTTCTTCCGTTTTCACCCTCACCCATCTCGTTTTCCTTCTGAGACATTATTTTTACCTTTGAAGACAGTTATCTCCATTTCACACTCAAACTGTAACAATAATAGTACATGAAACTAAAAATGCTTCAAGTGGATGACAACCACAAAGACGGAAGTGACTAATCCGTAACACTCCCCACCCTCAAGAAAGGAAGTTTGAACATAGTGAAAACTTTCTTTTCATGCAAGAACCCTCTTTAACAAAGAAAAGTAAAACTCACACCCAAACACTACCAATCAACCTATGGCTGATCAAATCACATGAGCAACAACAATTAATATTCCCCAGAAGAAAGCAACAAAACTTCCAAACAACCTACAGGAATTTTCAAAGTTAGTTCACTCTGGATAAAGCATTGGTAACGACATTGTCCCTGCCCTTTACATGCTCAATTTCCAAGTTGAACTCCTGCAAAGACAAACTCCATCTCATTAACCTCTGGTTTTTATTTTTCATTTTTTGAAAGAAGGTTAAGGAGTTGTGATCAGTGAAGACTTTTATAGGAAAGGTAGTAGTTGCAGATACACCTCATAATGCGGAAGCGCAAGCAGGAGAGCAAGGGTCTCTTTTTCCACAGTGGCATAATTTGCCTGATGTTTGTTAAACTTTTTCGAATAGTAGCACACCGGGTGATCCACTCCATCACCATCTTCCTGTAATTGAACTACCCGAGCCCCCACATCACTTGCATCAATGGCCAACTTGAAAGGTTCTTGAAAATCCGGCGCTGCTAGGACAGGAGAGCTCATTAATATCGCTTTGACGTGGGCAAAGGCAGCCTGGCATTTGTCATCCCAAACAAACTTGGTCTCTTTCCTCAGCAAATTCGTTAAAGGGGCTACCACATCAGAAAAATTCCTGCAGAACCGCCGGTACCAACCAGCCATACCCAAGAATCTCATAAGCTCCTTCTTGCCTTTTGGAACATGGAAGCGATCAATGGCTTCGATCTTGGCTGTCACTGGTTGCACCTGACCCTGACCTACTACATGGCCTAGGAACACCACCTGTGCTTTTACAAACTCACTCTTAGATAAGTTGATGGTCAACCCTGCCTGGGTCAGTTTCTTGAAAAATGCATGAATTTGTTTAATATGATCTTCCATGGTCATGGTGTGGATGATGACATCATCCAGATAAGCCTCCACCCCCTCAAGATCTGCAATAAGCTTATTAATCAGCCGTTGAAATGTTACAGGCCCGTTTTTCAATCCAAAGGGAAGAACCTTGTACTGATACAACCCATTTGGAGTGACTAAAGCTGAGATTTCCTTGGCTCTATCAGTAAGAGGAATCTGCCAATACCCTTTCAGCAAGTAAAATTTAGTTACACATTTAGCTGGGCCTATTCTATCAATACAGTCATCAATCCTCGGGATGGGATATGAGTCGGTCTTGGTCACTGCATTAACCCGTTTTAAATGCGTACAGCAGCGAAAACTGCCATCGGGTTTTGGAACCAACACACATGGTGAGCTCCATTCACTGCTGCTTGGTTCGATGATGTCATTGTCCAACATATACTGAACCTCCTTCCGAAGATACTCCATCTTCACAGGGTTCATCCGATAGGGGTGTTGTTTCACAAGAGTGGCTTCTTCCACCTCAATATCATGATATACCAAGTCAGTACGACCAGGTACATCTGTGAACAAATGTGCAAACTCAAAAATTAGGCTGGATAGTTGTCCTTGTTGTTCCCTTGTCAAATGACCTAATTTCTCGTCTAAATTACTCAACACTTCCGTGTTCGTCAATCTGGGACAAGCCTGGTCATCCAAGTTATCAAACTTCACACCGGCCTCAACCTCTGGATTATATTGCACCCCAACTACAGGCACAACAGGTGAGACAGGAACCATTTTTTTCACAGGCTTCGTCTCATAATATTTCTTCAGTCGGTTGACATGACACAGCTGCCGCCTTTTCCGTCGGTCGGGAGTTGTCACCACGTAATCTGTTTCATTAACCCTCCTTTCGATTGCATAGGGACCAAAATATCGAGCCTGTAGTGGTTGACCTGGAACAGGAAGCAACACTAACACTCGGTCCTCAGGACTGAAATTTCCTACCTGAGATTTCTTGTCATGTCTCACTTTCATTTTATCCTGTGTCACTTTCAAGTTTCCTTTCGCAACTTCACAAGCCTTTGCCAATCTGTGCCTAACCGTTGACACATACTCCACCACTGTTGACTGTGACTCCCCCTGTAGCCACTGTTGGACTGAACCCCAATGACTCCTGAACAGATTCCCTCGGAGCAAACAGCAATAAGGGTATTCCGTCATCCCAATCCTTGACACATTCAAAACAGTACGTTCTGATCATATTCTTCAATGTCTGGTGAAACCTTTCCAAGGCCCCTTGGCTCTCGGGATGGTAAGTACTTGATCTTACTTGCTCCACTCCCAACAGGTGTACCACTTGCTGAAAAAGCGTTGACATGAATTTGGAACCCTGATCAGACTGGATGACCTTAGGTAGGCCAACCAAAGTGAAAAATGTAATCAAGGCCTTCGCAATAACTGCCGCAGTAATTTTTCTAAGAGGCACCGCTTCTGGGAACCTCATGGAAGCGCACATGATGGTCGGCAAATACTGATGTCCAGCCTTAGTTTTAGGTAAAGGGCCAACACAGTCAATAATGACTCGGCTGAATGGCTCTTCAAAAGCTGGAATTGGTTTTAGAGGTGCAGAGGGGACTTTCTGATTAGGTTTTCCCACCAGGTGGCAAGAATGGCAAGATTTACAGAACTCTGCCACATCACGTCGCAATCCTGGCCAGAAAAAATGTACCAAAATTCTGTCACATGTCTTGATCACTCCAAGGTGCCCGGCCAAAGGTGTCTCATGTGCCAAACTCAATATCTCCTTCCGGTACGGCGGTGGCACCACAATTTGGTCATGAACTTTCCACTCGTCATTTGCTGGCACCTCCGGTGGTCTCCATTTTCTCATGAGTATTTCCCCTTTCATGAAGTAACCAACAGGTACCTTCATAGCCTCTTCCTCTGTTATGGCTTTACCAATCAAACGCTGCAGCTCCGAATTTCTGTGTTGTTCTTCAACAAGTCTCTTTCGGACAACCACCGTCTGTTCAGCTTCGTTCCTAGCTGTCTCCGACGGACACTCCATTTTCTCTTTTGGTGCAGATGCCACCTTTTCTTAGGTTCCTGGATGTCACTCCCTTTCCTATTATCTCTTCCCGACTTTTTCTCCAATATCTCTATGGAACCCAAATCCACATCACCTTCCTTCTCCTTCTCTTCAGAGCACTTCTTACCCATATCACGAGTCACTGCGCAGGATGGAAAGATACCCAGAATCTCCTGCTCTAACTGTGCTGTGTTATTTTCCATACTGGGCTTTTCAACCATCGGATTACCAGAAACTCGACCCCCGGCCAAATCATTCCCGATAATAAAAGAAATTCCCTCTACAGGAAGAGTGGCTTGTAACCCCACAGAGACCGGTCCTGACACCAACTCATACTTTAAATGGATTACATGAAGAGGAGCTTTAACATAGCTACCAACCCCCTCTAAGAGAACACTAAACCCCCGTTGCCGTCTTCTCCGACAATGGCAAAATGCCCTCAAGCATCAAAGATTGATGTGCTCCTGTGTCCCTCAATACCCTAACAGGTCTCTGGTTAGTTAAGTCCCCATCCAGTGACACAAACCCCTCGGAAATAAAAGGTTTGTAACCCTCTTGAACAAGGTCGTTCTGTGATGTCGTAACTTTGGCACGGGAACCTTCACAATGCACTGTCCTCCAAAGACGATTTCTCGCATTGGCCAACGCATTCGGAGTTGCACTAGCCTGACTCCGATCCTGATTTTTCCTTTTCAGGGCGTAACATTGGGACATCAAATGCCCAGGTTTCTTGCAATAAGCGCAAGTAGGCCCGGAGGAAAAAAGCCGTGGTCTGCCTCGGGCCCCCCGGAAGATAGGTATGCCTTGGAACTGCAGTATTCTGATCCCTAAAAGTCGCGGTATCAGATTTGTCCCCATAGTCCTCTCTAGGCCGCCTCCATGAAAATTTGTTCTCTGAACCTGATTTACGGTAACTCCCCTGGCTAACTCTAGGCAGGAAGTTAGGTTTGTGGAACTCCATCCTGTGTGTCAAGGCATAGTCATCTGCCACTGTTGCTGCATCATACAACTCTGGTACTTTCTTTTCATCGAGATGTACTTTAATGTCTACGTGGACACACTGTTTAAATTCCTCCACCAAGATCAATATTGTCGTAAACGGTTGAAGTCTTTCCCAATCTCCTTCGAGTCACACCACCTATCAAACATAGTTTCCTTCATTCTGGCAAACTCCACATGTGTCTCACTCTCCCTCCACTTCGATCCAGCTAACACATCAAATGTCTCATCGATTCGAGGAAAAGGATATGAATCCTTTCTGGTCACATCGTTCAATTTCCTGTAATCCACGCAAAATCGAACTGTCCCATCCTTCTTCCACACCAGGACCACTGGTGATGCCCATGCTCCATCAGAGGGTTCATTTCCATCCTCAGCATACATTTTGGCAATTTCCTCCTCAGCAGTTTCCCTTTTTCCAAATGGTAGCCATCGTGGCGGTTGCTTAATCGGTCTTGCCGCCCCCGTCTCAATCCGATGGTTTACCATTTTTGTGCGGCCCAGCTTCTTACCCGCTATCATGAACAAGTCTCGGTTACGGGCAATTAACCAGTGGACTTGTTTGGTTTGATCCGCACTGAGTCCTGCAATACTGCATTGTTCCAGATCTGCCAGTTCTTCAGCCACTCACCATCATTGCACCCTGTGGGGTCCTCTACTCCGGACCTCCCATTACACTCTACCACCTCTATCCCCGACGTCCAGGTAGCTAGCTGGGTGCCCGCTCTTGGCTGATCCTTGGCTGATCGGTGGCATTTAGCACCTGTACTGGTACATGTTCCTTCGGACCCTGCTAACGTTCATGCTACTGCGATTCCGTAAATCATTGGCTCTTCCATCGCTTCCATTAGTCCCAGCGAGGATAATTCACACCTGATGACAGCTCGCTGAGCGATGATCAGCATTTCTGAGTTTGGTGGTGCAGTCACAGAAACAGGCGCAATTACATTTGCATCCTTTGGATCTTTTTCTCTCTGCTCCTCAAATAGAACAATGGCCTTTCCAATCTTCAAGCACATCCGATCAAAATCGAACTGGCAACCGTTCTCAGCCAGGAAATCCAGTCCAATCAAGCAAGGGTCACAGAGTTTCGCCACCTACACCTTTGTGTTATACTCCATCCCAGCCAACCGCAAGTTGATGACTCCACTCCTGAGTATTGGCACTGTCTCCCCATTGACCAATTTCAGATGATACCTTGCTCCAGGGGCGAGTGGTTTCCATCCCTTTGTTGTGTGTCACAGCATGTCCGGATGTACAAAGGTTGCATTTGCCCCAGTATCCACAATTGCTCGAATCTGTTTCCCCTCTACTGTACAAGAAACTGCGACATTCTGCAGCTGTTCCCCAACTCCACTCAACCCAAGCACCACGACTGAGGCTTCCCCATTCACAGCCGGCTGTCGCCCCACACGACCAACTACGTCCGGTTTCCCGAATGTCTAGCTCCATCTCATCTTGGGCCCTCTGATCTCCCTTTTGCAATATGGCTTAACACCCCCCCCCCCCCCCCATCGAAGCAACTGCCATGGCTGTTTCATTTACATCCCGTCTTGGTCCCCTTCCTCCTGTGAACTCCTGTTGACGTCCATGCCACCTACACTCTGACTGCAAGTGGCCCTGTATTCCGCACCTCCAGCATGTGGGGACCCTTCCCTCGGGATCAGAAAACACCCTGTTTCCTGGTGGTCCCCCCCAAGGTTGCTTCCCCAAGGTCCCAAAACCCTGCTGTATCACCTCATGAAGCCTCTGCACATCCTGGTTGGTAGTGTAACCTTCTCCCCTTTCAATACCATCAGCCGGTTCTTCATACCGCTTGGGAGTCTCCAACTCTTCGGCTCCTAGGTGATGTGCCTGACGAATTACTGCCCGTTGCATATGGGGCGACCACTGTGTATGAATGATCTGCAATTAAGAAGCAACCTCCGCTGCCGGATACAGACCCTGAGGCCGTTGTAGACGAACTTGTGATTGCAATTCCCCACCTACGGCTGCTATGAAATACTCACGAGCCAGATTTTCAAATCCCGGTCCCTTCACCTCCGGGTAAACCATCTTTACTGAGCATTCAATGTCACCCGCCAGATTCTGGAACGTCTCCGGGGGTTGCCACTTCCACTGCGTGAGCTGTATCCGTGCCAACTCAACCTGATGTGCTGTCCCGAAACATCTGGTGAGGCATTTTACCACTTCATCATAGCCCAGTGTGTCTTCTAGCTGGCCATTCAGTATCCCCAATGCCCTTCCTCTCAATGACGCTACCAGCATAGCCGCCTTTTGACTAACTGTCCAACTGTTCAACCTGGCAACGCACTCAAATTTTGCTAAACACGCCTCTAGGTTTTCTTCCCCATTATGAGGGCCACATGCAATGTCTCGACTACATGCGTTACCCACCATCGTCCCCATGGTAATGGAAGCGTTAAGCCCGCTTAGCCCTACAGCAGATTTGGAGGCATCCCTGGGTTGTGATATGTCCCCCATACACCACGTATTATGTTGTTTAATTTTATCTATCCTAATCCCTTCCAACTTCCTCACCATTACTTGGAAATGAGTTTCCATTTCGTCCTTAAGTCCAGTCATCTGTCCTTTCATATCTTTGGCCTCAGCCTTCTGAGCATCAATCTTCACGGTCATTTCAGCTCTTTGAGCGTCCATCTTCTCATTTATTTCGGCTTTCTGAACATCTATCTTCTTATTGATTTCACTTATTTCCGCTCTCTGAACATCCATCTTCTCATTTATTTCAGCCCTCTGAGCATCCATTTTCCCAGTTTGCACCCCCAGGATGGCCATAATGGAACTCAACTGCTGGCCGATGTCCATTTGGTCGACACTCATTTCCCAATTTGGGCTAAAATCCCACTCCTGACACCACTTGTTATGACCTGGCTCTTGTGTGAAGGGCTCGGGGTAATGCCTATTGCTCCGGAGATCCTAATCGATGTGCTTGGGAGACCAATACGTTCCCCGTGGGCGGGTCGCGCCGTATGAGCAATCAGAAGTGACAGAGCGAAGCTACCATCCAAATGCTGACGCAATTTTACACCCCCCCCCCCCCACCCCAATCTTCAACACACAGCATGCCAATTCAGAAATGCAATGCAAATTCAAAACAGGGGAATAAATGCAAACACTTTACTCAAAATCAAGAAAAAAAACACAGGGTGCAACACCAAGTAAAAGATCAATCATTTGGAAAAGAAATCCCGCTGACATGCAGCGGCAAAGATCAAGTAATTAAAGGACAGACAGGTGCCAAGACAAAACAGACAAGACAATTAAACGACCCACCCGGTATCCCTAGCTAATCCCAAAGGGGAGGGATAGGGTAGCAAAATGACAAAGAAATATTCACCAGGATATAAAGGAAATAAAAGGGAAAAATAAAACCGGGAGGGGAGGGGAGGAGGGGAGAAGGGGAGAAGGGGAATTCAGGCCTGTTTCCGATGGCGTTCTGGCTGCCTCACCCCAGCCACGTGTCCCGAGGGTGGAGCCTCCCCCCCACTCTTCTCTTCTCTTTCTTAGTGGGTGTCTTCAAACTCTACGAACGACTTGCCCAGAGCAGTTCCTGCAAGACCATGAAGCCGCATGTTGCCTCCGGCGGGCTAAGACGAAACTTGACGAGGAGCACAGGCTTCTGGCCCCCTCTTCCACTTCCTCACGATCGATCCCATGCGCACTGAGAAAAGCCTCCTCCACCCAAATCTCTCCTGCATCGACTGTCCCAAAAGGCAGCCCCGACAAAGATTAATCAAAAATCCTGAAAAAGCGCACACAGGCCTAGTTTCTCATCAAAACTTGGATCGTATGTGCTGCGTTCGGTTTTCACCTTTCTCCACCGAGCCGACGCACTCTTCCTCCTCCTCCCTCTCCTCTTATTTCTTTCTTCCCAAAGGTTCTTTCTCTATTCAATTATGTAGAGCTCCGGTGGGAGGGAGAAAGTCGATAAGGAAGATCTTTGTTTTTCTTTTAACAAAAGAATAAAAATAAAGTCGATAGGGGAGGAAGAAGGAAAAGAGAAAATCTGGTTTCACAGCCGGCCCGGAATTTCACATAAGGTACACCCCAACGATCACAGCTTCTCGTCTTGCAAGCCCAGCCCCATGAGTGTACCATCCTTAAACAATTTTTTTTTTTTTTTTTGTACACAAGATCGAGGCTCGTGAAAGAGCTAACATTAATCATACAGAAAGACAAACCGACACATAAAACATATAACATGGGGAGCGGTAGACAAGATGTGGCGTGAGGGGGAGGAACACAAACACAACATCTGAGAGCAGGGACATCGAGAGATCTGTGGGAGGGAGAGGGCTTTGGGGGGGGGGGGCATGGGAAGGGGGGTGGGAGAGGTATAAAACACATGGACACTGCCAGGACTTCCAGGAAAGAAGTTGGAATTTCAAACAAGGTGGATCGGGGGTGAATTAGTGGGGGTAGAAAAGATCAAGGTTTTGGATGGGGAAAGATAAGAGATGGTGGTGAACAGCTGTTTCAAAGACCTGGAGGGAGGAGTGGGATTGAAGGGAGTGTGGGAGTTTGTTCCAGAGGCGGGAGAAAAGAGGAATGAAAGAGTGAAGGTGAGCAGAGAGCCGAGATTTCGGCAGTCTAACCATCAGAGGGTTGCTGGCAGATCTTGTGCGACCTGTAGGAATATTTGGGGGACAAAGCACAGCCAGAGCTGGGGGAGCAAGGCCGAAGAGGAGTTGGTAGAAGACAGAAAGACCACCTACCTGTCTGCGGTGAGTGAGTGAAAGGCCCTCGGAGATAGCTTCATCACGGGAGATTCCAATGATTCTGAAAGCTTTGGTTTCAACAGCGTGAAGCCGAGCTAGGTATGAGGCAGGAGCACCGGCCCATAGGGGAGAACAGTATTCCATTGAGCTGCGGATGAAAGCCTTGTATGTGGTGAGGAGCCCAGGTGTGCCGAGGAAAGACTTCGCACGACGGAGGATGCCCAGTCGGCGACTGGCTTTGGAGGCCAGCTTGGAAATGTGGTTTTCCCAAGAAAGATCATGGCAGATAGTGAGACCCAAAAGCTTGAGCGACAGAACTTCTTGGAGAGGATTGTTAAGAAAGTCGATGGGAGGGTTGTCCAGTCGATCTTTTCGGAGAGACATAGTAAGAGTGTGAGATTTGTCAGGATTGAAAGACATGTTCCACTTGTTTGACCAGTCTGACAGTAGACCGGCGGATTAGTTTCCACAGAAGTGCGTTGTCTGACGAGCCTGTCTTCATCCTTCCCTCGGAAAACCCTGACCTCCCAATATAGCAAGAAATTTTGTTTTCAAACACTGGAATACAACCCTGAAGGGTCATGGGGGCACTCTGTCCATCTGTGCACCATGCTGCCCTTTTTTAGAGGAAGGGGAAGCATTGCACATGATCGGCAGACAGTAAAGGGTTGCAAGGGGTTTGAGAGAACGAGGGTTGGATAAAGGGACTGACTTAGGGGAGACAACACAACAACAACAGGCATTTTAAAGCCATTTTCCCTGCAAGAGCGGGGGTTAGCCTTGCGGTCCCCATGACAATCTTCTCCATTTTGCCCTATTTTCTGCATCTCCCCTTGTTAACCCCCTTGCCCGCATTTCTTCTTCGACCATCTTTAGCCAAGTCTTTCTCGGCCTTCCCCGTCCTCTACTTCCTCATACATTCATTTCCATCACTCTTTTCAACCAGTCACTTTCATCCTTCCTCAACACATGACCAAACCATCTCAACCTGTTTCTCTTCACAGCATCCATCACAGGCTCTATTCCCATCATCTTTCGCAATTCATCATTTGTCTTCCTCTCTCTCAACGATACTCCACACATCCACCGAACCATTCGCATTTCCACCCTTTCCAGCCTTCGTTGCTGCTCTACGTTAATCCAACCCCACGAGTGTTGAAGGAGCTGGGGCTCCCACGTCGATCGGAGGAATGGACGCGACAAAAAGCTGGAATTCATCCGAGTTGCTTTATTCAAACCAAACACTCAGGCACTCTCCAAAGCCCGTTTATCGGGCAGCAATATATATACATATTATCCAGGAGCGTTTGCCCAGGAAAGGCGAGAGGGGGTGTGGCCCAGCGTCCTGGCTGCGGCCTGGCAAGTTGAGGGCGAGCCTGCCCGGGCGTCCTGGACGAGCCCGGCATGGTGATCGCTCCGCGTCCTTGATAGGTGCAAGGCTATTGTGAAAACCCAGCGGTAGCCGCTACACACGTCCCCCCAGAATCGACTTGCACCGGCAGGGTCAATTTGAGGGGGGTCCTGATGACCCGGCCGAAGCGACCCCTGGCGGGTCGTGGGAGGCGGTCCGGTGTGGTGGTGGGCAGTCGAGTGGGGGGCACCGTGGACGGGGGGCGGCCTCGCCGCAGCGGAAGGGCCACCCGTGGTGGGTGGTCGACGTCCACGTGCGCCGGCTTGAGGCGGTACACCGCAATCCGGTCCGACCTGCCGCCGATGTCGATGACGAACGACTTGTCGTCCCGTCGCAGCACCCGGAAGGGCCCGTCGTACGGCGGCCGGAGTGGCCCCCGATGTGCGTCGTGACGCACAAAAACATACTCCGCTGTGCGAAGTGCTGGGGGGACGTAGGACTGGGGGTCACCGTGGTGGGATGTTGGCATGGGGGCAAACCGTCGGGCGGCCTCCTGGAGGTCCGAGCGCTGGTGAGCTGCGGACCAGGGACTGGTAGCGTCGGGCACGAATTCGCCCGGGACGCGTAGCACCTGGCCATAGACAAGCTCGGCGGTGGATGCCTGGAGGTCCTCCTTGGGGGCCGTGCGGAGGCCTAAAAGGACCCACGGCAGCCGGGCGGCCCAACCGCCATCTTGAAGGCCGGCCATGAGTGCGGCCTTCATGGAGCGGTGGAATCGCTCGCACAACCCGTTTGCTTGGGGGTGGTAGGCCGTAGTACGGTGGAGCTTGACCCCCAGGTTGCGGGCGACCGCGCCCCACAGCTCGGAGGTGAACTGTGGTCCGCGGTCTGATGAGATGTCCGCCGGTGCGCCAAAGCGGGCGACCCAGGTGGTGATGAAAGCCTGCGCCACGTCAGCGGTGGTGGTGGAGACGAGGGGAACGGCCTCCGGCCACCTGGTGGTCCTGTCCACCATGGTGAGCAGGTGTGTGAAGCCCCGTGACGGGGGGAGGGGGCCCACCAGATCCACGTTGACGTGGTCGAAACGTCGTTCGGGCACGGTGAAAGGTGCCAGCGGGGCCTGGGTGTGTCGGTGGACCTTGGCCCGTTGGCAGGCCGTGCAGGTGCTGGTCCAATCGCGGACATCCCGATGAAGGCCGTGCCAGACGAATCGCGCCGACACCAGCTTCTGGGAAGCTTTCCAGCCCGGGTGGGAAAGGCCGTGGAGGGAGGCGAAGATGCGGCGTTACCAGGTGACGGGCACGATGGGGTGAGGCTGGCCTTGGGAGACGTCGCAGAGCAGGACAGTGTCCGTGAAGGGGATGTCGGCCAGGCAGAGGCCCGTGTCCGCCGCCCGGAGGGCTTGCACCGTGGTTTCGGTGGTTTGGTCCGCCGCCATAAGTGCAAAGTCCACGCCCAGGTGGACCGCGTTCGCGCTGGCCCGGGAAAGACAGTCGGCCACGGCGTTGTTTTTGCCGGCGACGTGCCGGATGTCCGTGGTAAACTCCGACACGGCGGAGAGGTGGAGCTGTTGGCGGGCCGACCACGGCTCCGTGACCTTGGCCATGGCGTAAACCAACGGCTTGTGGTCGACGAACACCGTGAAAGGTCGGCCCTCCAGGAGGTGGCGGAAATGGCGGACGGCCAGGTGTAGACCGAGGAGCTCCTGGTCAAACGTGCTGTATTTGAGCTCGTTCGGCCGGAGCTGCCGGCTGAAAAAAGCGAGTGGCTGCCAAACCCCGTTCACCCATTGCTCATGTACGGCGCCCACCGCGTAGTCGGAGGCATCCGTGGTGAGGGCGATGGGAGCGTTGAGCACCGGGTGAGCGAGCAGTGTTGCGTCGGTGAGGGCCCGCTTTGAGCTTTGGAAGGCCGCATCCATTGCTGTGGACCAGGTGATGTCGTGCTTGGCTGGCTTGCCCCGGAGGGCTTCGTAGAGGGGCGGCATGAGTTGTGCAGCGCGGGGCACGAAGCGGTGATAAAAATTCACCATTCCCAGGAATTCCTGCAGGGCCTTTATGGTGCGGGGACGCGGGAACGTGGTGATGGCCTCGACCTTGGTTGGCAGCGGCACGGCCCTGTTCTTGGTGATGTGGTGGCCCAAAAAATCAACGGCCGTCGTGCCGAAACGAGCTCAAATACAGCACGTTTGACCAGGAGCTCCTCGTGCCGATTTCAGAATTATTGGAATCTCCCGCGATGAAGCTATCTCTGAGGGCCTTTCACTCACTCACCGCAGGCAGGTAGGTGGTCTTTCTGTCTTCTACCGACTCGTCTCCGGCCTTGCACCCCCAGCTCTCTCTGTGCTCTGTCCCCCAAATATTCCTACAGGTCGCACAAGATCTGCCAGCAACCCTCTGATGGTTAAACTGCCGAAATCTCGGCTCTCCGCTCACCTTCACTCTTTCATTCCTCTTTTCTCCCGCCTCTGGAACAAACTCCCTCACTCCCTTCAATCCCACTCCTCCCTCCAGGTCTTTAAAACAGCTGTTCACCACCATCTCTTATCTTCCCCCATCCAAAACCTTGATCTTTTCTACCCCCGCTAATTCACCCCAGATCCACCTTGTTTGAAATTCCAACTTCTTTCCTGGAAGTCCTGGCAGTGTCCATATGTTTTATACCTCTCCCACTGCCCCCTTCCCACGCCCCCCCCCCCCAAAGCCCTCGCCCTCTCTCAGATCTCTCGATGTCTCCATGTCTCTCGGTCCCTGCTCTCAAATGTTGTGTTTGTGTCCTTCCCCCTCTCTCCCCATCTTGTCTACCGCTCCCTATGTTATATGTTTTATGTGTCGGTTTGTCTTTCTGTGTGATTAATGTTCGCTCTTTCACGAGCCTCGATCTTGTATACAAAAAAAAAAAGAAAAAAAAAAGTGGCATTTGGCCGGGTTGACGATGAGGCCGTGCTCGCTGAGGCGCCCGAACAGTGTTTGGAGGTAGAGGAGGTGCTCGGCCCGGGACATGCTGGCGACGAGGATGTCGTCCAGGTAAACGAAAAGGAACGGCAGGTCACGCAGCACGCCGTCCATCAAGCGCTGGAACGCCTGAGCCGCGTTCTTGAGACCAAACGGCAGCCGCAAGAATTTGAATAAGCCGAACGGCGTGATGACTGCCGTTTTAGGGACGTCGGCCGCCCTGACAGGTACCTGGTGATATCCCCGTATGAGATCAATTTTCGAAAAAATGACCCGTCCCGCCAGACGGGCGGAGAAGTCTTGGATATGCGGGATCGGGTACCTGTCGGGGGTGGTAGCGTCATTGAGACGGCGGTAGTCGCCACACGGGCGCCATCCACCCCCCGGCTTTGGCACGATGTGCAGTGGCGAGGCCCACGCGCTATCGGAGCGCCGCACGATGCCGAGGTGCTCCAACGCGTCGAATTCGGCCTTCGCCACGGCGAGCTTGGCTGGGTCGAGGCGGCGGGCCCTGGCGTAGACCGGCGGGCCCGTGGTTGGTATGTGGTGCTCGATCCCATGCCGTACTGCGACGGCCGAAAACGTCGGCCACGTGAGGGCCGGGAACTCCGTGAGCAGGCGAGCAAACTCGTTCGCCGTCGGGACGGCGCATGCCAGCTCGGTCGGCGTGGAGCTGCTCAATGTGCATACCAGGGAGCTGAAGGTTTCGGCGTTGATTAAACAACGCCGTTGGACGTCCACCAGCAGTCCGTGTGTGCAGAGGAAGTGGGCGCCTCGCAGAGCCATGGGCACGTTTGCGGTTACAAACGTCCAAGCAAAGCGCTGGCCGCCGAAGCAGAGGGTGACGTTGCGCGGGCCGAAGGTGCGGATGGTCGATCCGTTGGCCGCAACCAAGGAGGGGCCGCAAACCGCGGATTGCCTGTCCTGGTCAGAGGCGGGTATGACGCTCAGTTGGGCGCCGGTGTCGCACAGGAAGTGCCGTCCAGACGCTTTATCCGTGATGAACAGTAAGTTGCCCGTGTGGCCGGCGCTCATGGCTGGTAATGAACGCCGGCCCGGCCGTTTCCCGGCCTGCCGAAGGTGCACGGGGGTCGGCACATCCGGGCCTTCTGTCCGAACCTGGCATGATAGTAACACCACGCTTGGTCAGGTGGAGGCCCCGGTCGTCGTGCTGCAGGTGGTCGGCTCGGTGTAGCGGCCGCCAATTGCGTCGGCAGTTCGGTCGTCGACCGTGCCGGGCGCTCGGGCGCCATGGGTGTTGCGTCGGACAGCGGTGGGTCCCATGTCGCCGCTGCGATGCGCTGACTTGCGGCGGAGATCTTCTCGGCTTCTCTGGCAAGGGCCCGGGGATCTGTGATCGTTGTGCTTGCCAGGGCGAGGCGTACTGGGTTAGGCAGCTGACGGAGGAACAGCTCCCGGAACAGGAATACCAGAGAGTGCTCGCCGAGCAGTGAAAGCATGTAGTCCATTCGCTCAGAAGGGCGCGTGTCGCCGAGCTCGGGCAGGTCGAGCAGGCGCCGTGCGCGTTCCGCCGATGGGAGGACGAAAGCGTCGAGGAGAAGATTCTTAATCGCGCCGTATTTGTCAGCGGCTGGCGGGCTCTCGAGGAGGCTCAGGGCGCGGGCCGCGGTGGCCGAACCGAGCGCTGCTACCACATGGTGGAAGCGGGTGTCGTCGGCCGTGATGCCTCACAGGGCGAATAGGGAATCCGCCTGTGTGAACCAAACCGCCGCGTGAGCCTCCCAGAAGGTAGGCAGTTTAAGGGTGACTGCCGTGTCCATGTCGGTAGGTCACCAATGAAGGAGCTGGGGCTCCCACGTCGATCGGAAGAATGGACGCGACAAAAAGCTGGAATTCATCCGAGTTGCTTTATTCAAACCAAACACTCAGGCACTCTCCAAAGCCCGTTTATCGGGCAGCAATATATATACATATTATCCAGGAGCGTTTGCCCAGGAAAGGCGAGAGGGGGCGTGGCCCAGCATCCTGGCTGCGGCCTGGCAAGTTGAGGGCGAGCCTGCCCGGGCATGCCCGGGCGTCCCGACCGAGGCCTGGCAAGTTGAGCGCGGGCCTGCCCGGGCGTCCTGGACGAGCCCGGCATGGTGATCGCTCCGCGTCCTTGATAGGTGCAAGGCGATTGTGAAAACCCAGCGGTAGCCGCTACAGTGTAACAGTTCACACCCGAAACGTCAGTTTCTCATTGTTTCCCACGGCGGTTTTAACCTCTTCACCTTCATGGAAATCTCTTCGATCCATTCAAAACACAGCGATCCATGTGGAACAAATCACTTTAAAGAGTCTTGTGACGAGGAACAAGCGAGCAATAAAATGACCATTTAACAACCGGCGTGATGACGTCACTATAAGTAGACGTTGAGTTGGAACCTGAAACTCCGATAATGATGTTGATGAAGTTCGTGTAACATTCACTATTTAAATAAACAAGAATAAAAAGACATAAAATGTCATAGCCCCTGCCGTGGTTTCAGTACTTTTGTTGTATTTTGTTCAAGGCTGTCAGTGTCAGTCGGCCATCTTTGTTCAGATGACAAAACGAAATCTTCTCCATATGTAATACTCGTGTATTGTCTTTGTGCCAAGTTTGAACAAGATCAGTAAATGCATGTCCGAGAAATGTTTGAGGATGTGTTCATCATCGGGGTTTTAACAACTAAAATGGCCGCCAGTCGGCCATCTTTGATCGCATCGCGAAACAAGGTGGTGTGCATATGTATACTGTCATGTGTTGTCTTTGCGCCAAGTATGAACAAAATCGGTCCATACATCTTCGAGATATGGTTATGGACGGACGGACAAAAAAAGAGACCCCAATCCAACCCACCCCCCCCCCCCCCGTTTCGGACTAAGTCCAACGGGGAGTGGGGGGAATGGAGGTAAAGGGGGGTGGACTAATGACCACATGTACTGAATCTGTCCCAATGAAGCAAGACGGGACTTAAATTGAGAAAAGGGATCCTATGGGATGAACAAATCATACTTACATGGTGGGTGACACACAGTGGTCAATTTGAGAGCGGTGTGTACCTGGTTAGGTTAGGTGAGGTCGGGGATCATCTATGGTGAATGGTCCAGTTCTATGACCACGTGTTCTGACCCTTTAGGGTTCGGATTTGTTTGTTTGATTTACCGTGTGATTTCAGCCGTTTGGTCGACGGGCATGTTTGTCCATGGGACAGTCCTGTTGGGTTGTGTACACGTGGCATCTCACCTGTACACGTCGCATTTCACCTGCACACGTGTCATCTCACCTGTACACGTGGAATCTCACCTGCACACGTGGAATCTCACCTGCACACGTGGCATCTCACCTGCACAC
The DNA here is from genome assembly GCF_964187855.1 of Myxine glutinosa. Lineage (NCBI taxonomy): Eukaryota > Metazoa > Chordata > Myxini > Myxiniformes > Myxinidae > Myxine > Myxine glutinosa. Next base: position 446,578,059 of record NC_136261.1, on the reverse strand, counting down.
GTGGCATTTCACCTGCACCAATAACCTGTAAAAAGGGAACAATTAATGGTAATTACTTTATTTTCATTCTGAGTGCTTCCTCACACTAATTGGATCATTATTAACAGGAATTGATGGAATGTTGAAGCAAACCGGTCAAAAATCTAATTGAGGAATTCCAAACCCGTCATCTATTTATTACGTACACGCAGGAGATGTTTGGATGGGTGTGGGATGTTGGTGTGTTGTAATGTGGAAATGGTAGTTAATATTTCCGAAAGATATGTGGGAGGGAATAGGGAAGGTTAACGAAGGTGGGGAGGTCAGGAGGAGAAGGTAGATTGGGACGAGACAGGAGATGGAAGGAGAGGAATGGAAATCGACGGATGTCGTAGGGTGGGCGTGGTCAATAAATGGAGTGGGCCTCTCGAATTTATTGGAATCTTCGTGATGATGTCGAAGCACGATGTCTGCAGCTCACACCGCAGGCCGGTCGGTAGTCATTCGGTTATCTCCCTCGATTCTCCAACATGTCTCCCTCTGCTCTCCTAATCCTCCGCTCCTCCACATCAACTCCAGGATGCACGCGTTCTTCCAGCAAGCCCCTCTTGGTTAATCTTTCAAAATCCAGGCTGGCTGCACATCTCACCTCTTTTTTTCCTCACTTCTCCCATCTATGGAAACTCCTTCCAGAGGCTGCTCCATCTCTCTCACTCTCTTCCCCTCCAGGTGTTCAAGCTCGCAGTGCACCTCCATCTATTACCATCACAAATTCTCACCCTTGATAATTATTACTCCCATTGACCTTTCCTGTGTTATTCAGATGGCAATATAATGATCTCCCATTGATGAACACAATCTTCCTGTAAATGGTGTAAACAAACCCACCCTGAGTGCGACAGTCCTGGTCACACCCAAACTGGAAATATCACAACACACCACAGGTTCTGTGTTCATCTATTCTTTATCCACCTCTCGTCTTTCTTCCACCTTAATATTCACACCTGCAGTTTCAGATTGATCAGCAAAAGGATCATAAGAGTACATTGTAAATTTTAACAATAGCAAAGTTTAAGTCCTGTGCTCTGAATGACTGTTCAGAGCGAGCTGAAGGTTAAATTTATAAAATATAAAGAATGTTCACGTGACATTTTTGTAATGATAATAATTCATACATCATTGTTACAATGTGAAGTAAAGAAGTTATAAAAGTGTTGTGGACTTTCCAGAAATGAGGTGGAAGCAAAAGATGGTGAGATTGTCATGAGATGTGAAAACAGTAACAACAAGGTCAAAGTGGCACAGCAAGTCGATGACGTCATTACATTCCTGTGTGATGGCATGAAACTGACACACCTGTATTACTTCCTTGAATGATCGAACAATCGTTCAGTTTGAAACCGGCTTCATCAGGAGAGGTAATGTAAATGTGATTGTTACTGTGTTGTGGAATTACAGATTATTATATGATTTTATAACAAGGATTGATAAACATCTTTGGAATAACAAAGATAAATATGAAATAAATGTGATTGTTACTATGTTGTGGAATTACAGATTATTATATGATTTTATAACAAGGATTGATAAACATCTTTGGAATAACAAAGATAAATATTAAATAAATGCGATTGTTACTGGGTTGTGGAATTACAGATTATTATATGATTTTATAACAAGGATTGATAAACATCTTTGGAATAACAAAGATGAATATTAAATAAATGTGATTGTTACTGGGATGTGGAATTACAGATTATTATATGATTTTATAACAAGGATTGATAAACATCTTTGGAATAACAAAGATAAATATTAAATAAATGTGATTGTTACTGGGATGTGGAATTACAGATTATTATATGATTTTATAACAAGGATTGATAAACATCTTTGGAATAACAAAGATAAATATTAAATAAATGTGATTGTTACTGGGTTGTGGAATTACAGATTATTATATGATTTTATAACAAGGATTGATAAACATCTTTGGAATAACAAAGATAAATATTAAATAAATGTGATTGTTACTGGGATGTGGAATTACAGATTATTATATGATTTTATAACAAGGATTGATAAACATCTTTGGAATAACAAAGATAAATATTAAATCAATGTGATTGTTACTGGGATGTGGAATAACAGATTATTATATGATTTTATAACAAGGATTGACAAAATCTTTAGAATAACAAAGATGAATATTAAATAAATGTGATTGTTACTGGGTTGTGGAATTACAGATTATTATATGATTTTATAACAAGGATTGATAAACATCTTTAGAATAACAAAGATAAATATGAAATAAATGTGATTGTTACTGGGTTGTGGAATTACAGATTATTATATGATTTTATAACAAGGATTGATAAACATCTTTGGAATAACAAAGATAAATATTAAATAAATGTGATTGTTACTGGGATGTGGAATTACAGATTATTATATGATTTTATAACAAGGATTGATAAACATCTTTGGAATAACAAAGATAAATATTAAATAAATGTGATTGTTACTGGGATGTGGAATTACAGATTATTATATGATTTTATAACAAGGATTGATAAACATCTTTGGAATAACAAAGATAAATATTAAATAAATGTGATTGTTACTGGGATGTGGAATTACAGATTATTATATGATTTTATAACAAGGATTGATAAACATATTTAGAATAACAAAGATGAATATTAAATAAATGTGATTGTTACTGGGTTGTAGAATAACAGATTATTATATGATTTTATAACAAGGATTGATAAACATCTTTGGAATAACAAAGATAAATATTAAATAAATGTGATTGTTACTGGGATGTGGAATTACAGATTATTATATGATTTTATAACAAGGATTGATAAACATATTTAGAATAACAAAGATAAATATTAAATGAATGTGATTGTTACTGGGATGTGGAATTACAGATTATTATATGATTTTATAACAAGGATTGATAAACATATTTAGAATAACAAAGATAAATATTAAATAAATGTGATTGTTACTGGGATGTGGAATTACAGATTATTATATGATTTTATAACAAGGATTGATAAACATCTTTAGAATAACAAAGATGAATATTAAATGAATGTGATTGTTACTGGGATGTGGAATTACAGATTATTATATGATTTTATAACAAGGATTGATAAACATCTTTAGAATAACAAAGATAAATATTAAATGAATGTGATTGTTACTGGGATGTGGAATTACAGATTATTATATGATTTTATAACAAGGATTGATAAACATATTTAGAATAACAAAGATAAATATTAAATGAATGTGATTGTTACTGGGATGTGGAATTACAGATTATTATATGATTTTATAACAAGGATTGATAAACATCTTTGGAATAACAAAGATAAATATTAAATCAATGTGATTGTTACTGGGATGTGGAATAACAGATTATTATATGATTTTATAACAAGGATTGATAAACATCTTTGGAATAACAAAGATAAATATTAAATAAATGTGATTGTTACTGGGATGTGGAATTACAGATTATTATATGATTTTATAACAAGGATTGATAAACATCTTTGGAATAACAAAGATAAATATTAAATCAATGTGATTGTTACTGGGATGTGGAATAACAGATTATTATATGATTTTATAACAAGGATTGACAAAATCTTTAGAATAACAAAGATGAATATTAAATAAATGTGATTGTTACTGGGTTGTGGAATTACAGATTATTATATGATTTTATAACAAGGATTGATAAACATCTTTAGAATAACAAAGATAAATATGAAATAAATGTGATTGTTACTGGGTTGTGGAATTACAGATTATTATATGATTTTATAACAAGGATTGATAAACATCTTTGGAATAACAAAGATAAATATTAAATAAATGTGATTGTTACTGGGATGTGGAATTACAGATTATTATATGATTTTATAACAAGGATTGATAAACATCTTTGGAATAACAAAGATAAATATTAAATAAATGTGATTGTTACTGGGATGTGGAATTACAGATTATTATATGATTTTATAACAAGGATTGATAAACATCTTTGGAATAACAAAGATAAATATTAAATAAATGTGATTGTTACTGGGATGTGGAATTACAGATTATTATATGATTTTATAACAAGGATTGATAAACATATTTAGAATAACAAAGATGAATATTAAATAAATGTGATTGTTACTGGGTTGTAGAATAACAGATTATTATATGATTTTATAACAAGGATTGATAAACATCTTTGGAATAACAAAGATAAATATTAAATAAATGTGATTGTTACTGGGATGTGGAATTACAGATTATTATATGATTTTATAACAAGGATTGATAAACATATTTAGAATAACAAAGATAAATATTAAATGAATGTGATTGTTACTGGGATGTGGAATTACAGATTATTATATGATTTTATAACAAGGATTGATAAACATATTTAGAATAACAAAGATAAATATTAAATAAATGTGATTGTTACTGGGATGTGGAATTACAGATTATTATATGATTTTATAACAAGGATTGATAAACATCTTTAGAATAACAAAGATGAATATTAAATGAATGTGATTGTTACTGGGATGTGGAATTACAGATTATTATATGATTTTATAACAAGGATTGATAAACATCTTTAGAATAACAAAGATAAATATTAAATGAATGTGATTGTTACTGGGATGTGGAATTACAGATTATTATATGATTTTATAACAAGGATTGATAAACATATTTAGAATAACAAAGATAAATATGAAATAAATGTGATTGTTACTGGGATGTGGAATTACAGATTATTATATGATTTTATAACAAGGATTGATAAACATCTTTAGAATAACAAAGATGAATATTAAATAAATGTGATTGTTACTGGGATGTGGAATTACAGATTATTATATGATTTTATAACAAGGATTGATAAACATCTTTGGAATAACAAAGATAAATATTAAATAAATGTGATTGTTACTGGGATGTGGAATTACAGATTATTATATGATTTTATAACAAGGATTGATAAACATCTTTAGAATAACAAAGATAAATATTAAATAAATGTGATTGTTCCAGGGTTGTGGAATAACAGATTATTATATGATTTTATAACAAGGATTGATAAACATCTTTAGAATAACAAAGATGAATATTAAATAAATGTGATTGTTACTGGGATGTGGATTTACAGATTATTATATGATTTTATAACAAGGATTGATAAACATCTTTGGAATAACAAAGATAAATATTAAATAAATGTGATTGTTACTGGGATGTGGAATAACAGATTATTATATGATTTTATAACAAGGATTGATAAACATCTTTAGAATAACAAAGATGAATATTAAATAAATGTGATTGTTACTGGGATGTGGAATAACAGATTATTATATGATTTTATAACAAGGATTGATAAACATCTTTGGAATAACAAAGATAAATATTAAATAAATGTGATTGTTACTGGGATGTGGAATAACAGATTATTATATGATTTTATAACAAGGATTGATAAACATCTTTAGAATAACAAAGATGAATATTAAATAAATGTGATTGTTACAGGGATGTGGAATAACAGATTATTATATGATTTTATAACAAGGATTGATAAACATCTTTGGAATAACAAAGATAAATATTAAATAAATGTGATTGTTACTGGGATGTGGAATAACAGATTATTATATGATTTTATAACAAGGATTGATAAACATCTTTAGAATAACAAAGATGAATATTAAATAAATGTGATTGTTACTGGGATGTGGAATAACAGATTATTATATGATTTTATAACAAGGATTGATAAACATCTTTGGAATAACAAAGATAAATATTAAATAAATGTGATTGTTACTGGGATGTGGAATAACAGATTATTATATGATTTTATAACAAGGATTGATAAACATCTTTAGAATAACAAAGATGAATATTAAATAAATGTGATTGTTACAGGGATGTGGAATAACAGATTATTATATGATTTTATAACAAGGATTGATAAACATCTTTGGAATAACAAAGATAAATATTAAATAAATGTGATTGTTACTGGGATGTGGAATTACAGATTATTATATGATTTTATAACAAGGATTGATAAACATCTTTGGAATAACAAAGATAAATATTAAATAAATGTGATTGTTACTGGGATGTGGAATAACAGATTATTATATGATTTTATAACAAGGATTTATAAACATCTTTGGAATAACAAAGATAAATATTAAATAAATGTGATTGTTACTGGGTTGTGGAATTACAGATTATTATATGATTTTATAACAAGGATTGATAAACATCTTTGGAATAACAAAGATAAATATGAAATAAATGTGATTGTTACTGTGTTGTGGAATTACAGATTATTATATGATTTTATAACAAGGATTGATAAACATCTTTGGAATAACAAAGATAAATATGAAATAAATGTGATTGTTACTGGGTTGTGGAATTACAGATTATTATATGATTTTATAACAAGGATTGATAAACATCTTTGGAATAACAAAGATAAATATTAAATAAATGTGATTGTTACTGGGATGTGGAATTACAGATTATTATATGATTTTATAACAAGGATTGATAAACATCTTTGGAATAACAAAGATAAATATTAAATAAATGTGATTGTTACTGGGTTGTGGAATTACAGATTATTATATGATTTTATAACAAGGATTGATAAACATCTTTGGAATAACAAAGATAAATATTAAATAAATGTGATTGTTACTGGGATGTGGAATTACAGATTATTATATGATTTTATAACAAGGATTGATAAACATCTTTGGAATAACAAAGATAAATATTAAATCAATGTGATTGTTACTGGGATGTGGAATAACAGATTATTATATGATTTTATAACAAGGATTGATAAAATCTTTAGAATAACAAAGATGAATATTAAATAAATGTGATTGTTACTGGGTTGTGGAATTACAGATTATTATATGATTTTATAACAAGGATTGATAAACATCTTTAGAATAACAAAGATAAATATTAAATAAATGTGATTGTTACTGGGTTGTGGAATTACAGATTATTATATGATTTTATAACAAGGATTGATAAACATCTTTGGAATAACAAAGATAAATATTAAATAAATGTGATTGTTACTGGGATGTGGAATTACAGATTATTATATGATTTTATAACAAGGATTGATAAACATCTTTGGAATAACAAAGATAAATATTAAATAAATGTGATTGTTACTGGGATGTGGAATTACAGATTATTATATGATTTTATAACAAGGATTGATAAACATCTTTGGAATAACAAAGATAAATATTAAATAAATGTGATTGTTACTGGGATGTGGAATTACAGATTATTATATGATTTTATAACAAGGATTGATAAACATATTTAGAATAACAAAGATGAATATTAAATAAATGTGATTGTTACTGGGTTGTGGAATAACAGATTATTATATGATTTTATAACAAGGATTGATAAACATCTTTGGAATAACAAAGATAAATATTAAATAAATGTGATTGTTACTGGGATGTGGAATTACAGATTATTATATGATTTTATAACAAGGATTGATAAACATATTTAGAATAACAAAGATAAATATTAAATGAATGTGATTGTTACTGGGATGTGGAATTACAGATTATTATATGATTTTATAACAAGGATTGATAAACATATTTAGAATAACAAAGATAAATATTAAATAAATGTGATTGTTACTGGGATGTGGAATTACAGATTATTATATGATTTTATAACAAGGATTGATAAACATCTTTAGAATAACAAAGATGAATATTAAATGAATGTGATTGTTACTGGGATGTGGAATTACAGATTATTATATGATTTTATAACAAGGATTGATAAACATCTTTAGAATAACAAAGATAAATATTAAATGAATGTGATTGTTACTGGGATGTGGAATTACAGATTATTATATGATTTTATAACAAGGATTGATAAACATATTTAGAATAACAAAGATCAATATTAAATGAATGTGATTGTTACTGGGATGTGGAATTACAGATTATTATATGATTTTATAACAAGGATTGATAAACATCTTTAGAATAACAAAGATGAATATTAAATAAATGTGATTGTTACTGGGATGTGGAATTACAGATTATTATATGATTTTATAACAAGGATTGATAAACATCTTTGGAATAACAAAGATAAATATTAAATAAATGTGATTGTTACTGGGATGTGGAATTACAGATTATTATATGATTTTATAACAAGGATTGATAAACATCTTTAGAATAACAAAGATAAATATTAAATAAATGTGATTGTTCCAGGGTTGTGGAATAACAGATTATTATATGATTTTATAACAAGGATTGATAAACATCTTTAGAATAACAAAGATGAATATTAAATAAATGTGATTGTTACTGGGATGTGGATTTACAGATTATTATATGATTTTATAACAAGGATTGATAAACATCTTTGGAATAACAAAGATAAATATTAAATAAATGTGATTGTTACTGGGATGTGGAATAACAGATTATTATATGATTTTATAACAAGGATTGATAAACATCTTTAGAATAACAAAGATGAATATTAAATAAATGTGATTGTTACTGGGATGTGGAATAACAGATTATTATATGATTTTATAACAAGGATTGATAAACATCTTTGGAATAACAAAGATAAATATTAAATAAATGTGATTGTTACTGGGATGTGGAATAACAGATTATTATATGATTTTATAACAAGGATTGATAAACATCTTTAGAATAACAAAGATGAATATTAAATAAATGTGATTGTTACAGGGATGTGGAATAACAGATTATTATATGATTTTATAACAAGGATTGATAAACATCTTTGGAATAACAAAGATAAATATTAAATAAATGTGATTGTTACTGGGATGTGGAATAACAGATTATTATATGATTTTATAACAAGGATTGATAAACATCTTTAGAATAACAAAGATGAATATTAAATAAATGTGATTGTTACTGGGATGTGGAATAACAGATTATTATATGATTTTATAACAAGGATTGATAAACATCTTTGGAATAACAAAGATAAATATTAAATAAATGTGATTGTTACTGGGATGTGGAATAACAGATTATTATATGATTTTATAACAAGGATTGATAAACATCTTTAGAATAACAAAGATGAATATTAAATAAATGTGATTGTTACAGGGATGTGGAATAACAGATTATTATATGATTTTATAACAAGGATTGATAAACATCTTTGGAATAACAAAGATAAATATTAAATAAATGTGATTGTTACTGGGATGTGGAATTACAGATTATTATATGATTTTATAACAAGGATTGATAAACATCTTTGGAATAACAAAGATAAATATTAAATAAATGTGATTGTTACTGGGATGTGGAATAACAGATTATTATATGATTTTATAACAAGGATTTATAAACATCTTTGGAATAACAAAGATAAATATTAAATAAATGTGATTGTTACTGGGTTGTGGAATTACAGATTATTATATGATTTTATAACAAGGATTGATAAACATCTTTGGAATAACAAAGATGAATATTAAATAAATGTGATTGTTACTGGGTTGTGGAATTACAGATTATTATATGATTTTATAACAAGGATTGATAAACATCTTTGGAATAACAAAGATAAATATTAAATAAATGTGATTGTTACTGGGATGTGGAATAACAGATTATTATATGATTTTATAACAAGGATTGATAAACATCTTTGGAATAACAAAGATAAATATGAAATAAATGTGATTGTTACTGGGATGTGGAATAACAGATTATTATATGATTTTATAACAAGGATTGATAAACATCTTTAGAATAACAAAGATAAATATTAAATAAATGTGATTGTTACTGGGATGTGGAATAACAGATTATTATATGATTTTATAACAAGGATTGATAAACATCTTTGGAATAACAAAGATAAATATTAAATAAATGTGATTGTTACTGGGATGTGGAATAACAGATTATTATATGATTTTATAACAAGGATTGATAAACATCTTTAGAATAACAAAGATAAATATTAAATAAATGTGATTGTTACTGGGATGTGGAATTACAGATTATTATATGATTTTATAACAAGGATTGATAAACATCTTTGGAATAACAAAGATGAATATTAAATAAATGTGATTGTTACTGGGATGTGGAATTACAGATTATTATATGATTTTATAACAAGGATTGATAAACATCTTTGGAATAACAAAGATGAATATTAAATAAATGTGATTGTTACTGGGTTGTGGAATTACAGATTATTATATGATTTTATAACAAGGATTGATAAACATCTTTGGAATAACAAAGATGAATATTAAATAAATGTGATTGTTACTGGGATGTGGAATTACAGATTATTATATGATTTTATAACAAGGATTGATAAACATCTTTAGAATAACAAAGATAAATATGAAATAAATGTGATTGTTACTGGGATGTGGAATTACAGATTATTATATGATTTTATAACAAGGATTGATAAACATCTTTGGAATAACAAAGATAAATATTAAATAAATGTGATTGTTACTGGGATGTGGAATTACAGATTATTATATGATTTTATAACAAGGATTGATAAACATCTTTGGAATAACAAAGATAAATATGAAATAAATGTGATTGTTACTGGGATGTGGAATAACAGATTATTATATGATTTTATAACAAGGATTGATAAACATCTTTAGAATAACAAAGATAAATATGAAATAAATGTGATTGTTACTGGGATGTGGAATTACAGATTATTATATGATTTTATAACAAGGATTGATAAACATCTTTAGAATAACAAAGATAAATATGAAATAAATGTGATTGTTACTGGGATGTGGAATAACAGATTATTATATGATTTTATAACAAGGATTGATAAACATCTTTGGAATAACAAAGATAAATATGAAATAAATGTGATTGTTACTGGGTTGTGGAATTACAGATTATTATATGATTTTATAACAAGGATTGAAAAACATCTTTGGAATAACAAAGATAAATATGAAATAAATGTGATTGTTACTGGGTTGTGGAATTACAGATTATTATATGATTTTATAACAAGGATTGATAAACATCTTTGGAATAACAAAGATAAATATGAAATAAATGTGATTGTTACTGGGATGTGGAATTACAGATTATTATATGATTTTATAACAAGGATTGATAAACATCTTTAGAATAACAAAGATAAATATGAAATAAATGTGATTGTTACTGGGATGTGGAATTACAGATTATTATATGATTTTATAACAAGGATTGATAAACATCTTTGGAATAACAAAGATAAATATTAAATAAATGTGATTGTTACTGGGATGTGGAATAACAGATTATTATATGATTTTATAACAAGGATTTATAAACATCTTTGGAATAACAAAGATAAATATTAAATAAATGTGATTGTTACTGGGTTGTGGAATTACAGATTATTATATGATTTTATAACAAGGATTGATAAACATCTTTGGAATAACAAAGATGAATATTAAATAAATGTGATTGTTACTGGGTTGTGGAATTACAGATTATTATATGATTTTATAACAAGGATTGATAAACATCTTTGGAATAACAAAGATAAATATTAAATAAATGTGATTGTTACTGGGATGTGGAATAACAGATTATTATATGATTTTATAACAAGGATTGATAAACATCTTTGGAATAACAAAGATAAATATGAAATAAATGTGATTGTTACTGGGATGTGGAATAACAGATTATTATATGATTTTATAACAAGGATTGATAAACATCTTTAGAATAACAAAGATAAATATTAAATAAATGTGATTGTTACTGGGATGTGGAATAACAGATTATTATATGATTTTATAACAAGGATTGATAAACATCTTTGGAATAACAAAGATAAATATTAAATAAATGTGATTGTTACTGGGATGTGGAATAACAGATTATTATATGATTTTATAACAAGGATTGATAAACATCTTTAGAATAACAAAGATAAATATTAAATAAATGTGATTGTTACTGGGATGTGGAATTACAGATTATTATATGATTTTATAACAAGGATTGATAAACATCTTTGGAATAACAAAGATGAATATTAAATAAATGTGATTGTTACTGGGATGTGGAATTACAGATTATTATATGATTTTATAACAAGGATTGATAAACATCTTTGGAATAACAAAGATGAATATTAAATAAATGTGATTGTTACTGGGTTGTGGAATTACAGATTATTATATGATTTTATAACAAGGATTGATAAACATCTTTGGAATAACAAAGATGAATATTAAATAAATGTGATTGTTACTGGGATGTGGAATTACAGATTATTATATGATTTTATAACAAGGATTGATAAACATCTTTAGAATAACAAAGATAAATATGAAATAAATGTGATTGTTACTGGGATGTGGAATTACAGATTATTATATGATTTTATAACAAGGATTGATAAACATCTTTGGAATAACAAAGATAAATATTAAATAAATGTGATTGTTACTGGGATGTGGAATTACAGATTATTATATGATTTTATAACAAGGATTGATAAACATCTTTGGAATAACAAAGATAAATATGAAATAAATGTGATTGTTACTGGGATGTGGAATAACAGATTATTATATGATTTTATAACAAGGATTGATAAACATCTTTAGAATAACAAAGATAAATATGAAATAAATGTGATTGTTACTGGGATGTGGAATTACAGATTATTATATGATTTTATAACAAGGATTGATAAACATCTTTAGAATAACAAAGATAAATATGAAATAAATGTGATTGTTACTGGGATGTGGAATAACAGATTATTATATGATTTTATAACAAGGATTGATAAACATCTTTGGAATAACAAAGATAAATATGAAATAAATGTGATTGTTACTGGGTTGTGGAATTACAGATTATTATATGATTTTATAACAAGGATTGAAAAACATCTTTGGAATAACAAAGATAAATATGAAATAAATGTGATTGTTACTGGGTTGTGGAATTACAGATTATTATATGATTTTATAACAAGGATTGATAAACATCTTTGGAATAACAAAGATAAATATGAAATAAATGTGATTGTTACTGGGATGTGGAATTACAGATTATTATATGATTTTATAACAAGGATTGATAAACATCTTTAGAATAACAAAGATAAATATGAAATAAATGTGATTGTTACTGGGATGTGGAATTACAGATTATTATATGATTTTATAACAAGGATTGATAAACATCTTTGGAATAACAAAGATAAATATGAAATAAATGTGATTGTTACTGGGTTGTGGAATTACAGATTATTATATGATTTTATAACAAGGATTGATAAACATCTTTGGAATAACAAAGATAAATATTAAATAAATGTGATTGTTACTGGGATGTGGAATTACAGATTATTATATGATTTTATAACAAGGATTGATAAACATCTTTGGAATAACAAAGATAAATATGAAATAAATGTGATTGTTACTGGGTTGTGGAATTACAGATTATTATATGATTTTATAACAAGGATTGATAAACATCTTTGGAATAACAAAGATAAATATGAAATAAATGTGATTGTTACTGGGATGTGGAATAACAGATTATTATATGATTTTATAACAAGGATTGATAAACATCTTTAGAATAACAAAGATAAATATGAAATAAATGTGATTGTTACTGGGATGTGGAATTACAGATTATTATATGATTTTATAACAAGGATTGATAAACATCTTTAGAATAACAAAGATAAATATGAAATAAATGTGATTGTTACTGGGATGTGGAATAACAGATTATTATATGATTTTATAACAAGGATTGATAAACATCTTTGGAATAACAAAGATAAATATGAAATAAATGTGATTGTTACTGGGATGTGGATTTACAGATTATTATATGATTTTATAACATGGATTGATAAACATCTTTGGAATAACAAAGATAAATATTAAATAAATGTGATTGTTACTGGGATGTGGAATAACAGATTATTATATGATTTTATAACAAGGATTGATAAACATCTTTAGAATAACAAAGATGAATATTAAATAAATGTGATTGTTACTGGGATGTGGAATAACAGATTATTATATGATTTTATAACAAGGATTGATAAACATCTTTGGAATAACAAAGATAAATATTAAATAAATGTGATTGTTACTGGGATGTGGAATAACAGATTATTATATGATTTTATAACAAGGATTGATAAACATCTTTAGAATAACAAAGATGAATATTAAATAAATGTGATTGTTACAGGGATGTGGAATAACAGATTATTATATGATTTTATAACAAGGATTGATAAACATCTTTGGAATAACAAAGATAAATATTAAATAAATGTGATTGTTACTGGGATGTGGAATTACAGATTATTATATGATTTTATAACAAGGATTGATAAACATCTTTGGAATAACAAAGATAAATATTAAATAAATGTGATTGTTACTGGGATGTGGAATTACAGATTATTATATGATTTTATAACAAGGATTGATAAACATCTTTGGAATAACAAAGATAAATATTAAATAAATGTGATTGTTACTGGGTTGTGGAATTACAGATTATTATATGATTTTATAACAAGGATTGATAAACATCTTTGGAATAACAAAGATAAATATTAAATAAATGTGATTGTTACTGGGATGTGGAATAACAGATTATTATATGATTTTATAACAAGGATTTATAAACATCTTTGGAATAACAAAGATAAATATTAAATAAATGTGATTGTTACTGGGTTGTGGAATTACAGATTATTATATGATTTTATAACAAGGATTGATAAACATCTTTGGAATAACAAAGATGAATATTAAATAAATGTGATTGGTACTGGGTTGTGGAATTACAGATTATTATATGATTTTATAACAAGGATTGATAAACATCTTTGGAATAACAAAGATGAATATTAAATAAATGTGATTGTTACTGGGTTGTGGAATTACAGATTATTATATGATTTTATAACAAGGATTGATAAACATCTTTGGAATAACAAAGATGAATATTAAATAAATGTGATTGTTACTGGGATGTGGAATTACAGATTATTATATGATTTTATAACAAGGATTGATAAACATCTTTGGAATAACAAAGATAAATATTAAATAAATGTGATTGTTACTGGGATGTGGAATTACAGATTATTATATGATTTTATAACAAGGATTGATAAACATCTTTGGAATAACAAAGATAAATATTAAATAAATGTGATTGTTACTGGGATGTGGAATTACAGATTATTATATGATTTTATAACAAGGATTGATAAACATCTTTGGAATAACAAAGATAAATATTAAATAAATGTGATTGTTACTGGGATGTGGAATAACAGATTATTATATGATTTTATAACAAGGATTGATAAACATCTTTAGAATAACAAAGATAAATATGAAATAAATGTGATTGTTACTGGGATGTGGAATTACAGATTATTATATGATTTTATAACAAGGATTGATAAACATCTTTAGAATAACAAAGATAAATATGAAATAAATGTGATTGTTACTGGGATGTGGAATTACAGATTATTATATGATTTTATAACAAGGATTGATAAACATCTTTAGAATAACAAAGATAAATATGAAATAAATGTGATTGTTACTGGGATGTGGAATTACAGATTATTATATGATTTTATAACAAGGATTGATAAACATCTTTGGAATAACAAAGATAAATATTAAATAAATGTGATTGTTACTGGGATGTGGAATAACAGATTATTATATGATTTTATAACAAGGATTGATAAACATCTTTAGAATAACAAAGATAAATATGAAATAAATGTGATTGTTACTGGGTTGTGGAATTACAGATTATTATATGATTTTATAACAAGGATTGATAAACATCTTTGGAATAACAAAGATAAATATGAAATAAATGTGATTGTTACTGGGATGTGGAATTACAGATTATTATATGATTTTATAACAAGGATTGATAAACATCTTTAGAATAACAAAGATAAATATGAAATAAATGTGATTGTTACTGGGATGTGGAATTACAGATTATTATATGATTTTATAACAAGGATTGATAAACATCTTTGGAATAACAAAGATAAATATGAAATAAATGTGATTGTTACTGGGTTGTGGAATTACAGATTATTATATGATTTTATAACAAGGATTGATAAACATCTTTGGAATAACAAAGATAAATATTAAATAAATGTGATTGTTACTGGGATGTGGAATTACAGATTATTATATGATTTTATAACAAGGATTGATAAACATCTTTGGAATAACAAAGATAAATATGAAATAAATGTGATTGTTACTGGGTTGTGGAATTACAGATTATTATATGATTTTATAACAAGGATTGATAAACATCTTTGGAATAACAAAGATAAATATGAAATAAATGTGATTGTTACTGGGATGTGGAATAACAGATTATTATATGATTTTATAACAAGGATTGATAAACATCTTTAGAATAACAAAGATAAATATGAAATAAATGTGATTGTTACTGGGATGTGGAATTACAGATTATTATATGATTTTATAACAAGGATTGATAAACATCTTTAGAATAACAAAGATAAATATGAAATAAATGTGATTGTTACTGGGATGTGGAATAACAGATTATTATATGATTTTATAACAAGGATTGATAAACATCTTTGGAATAACAAAGATAAATATGAAATAAATGTGATTGTTACTGGGATGTGGATTTACAGATTATTATATGATTTTATAACATGGATTGATAAACATCTTTGGAATAACAAAGATAAATATTAAATAAATGTGATTGTTACTGGGATGTGGAATAACAGATTATTATATGATTTTATAACAAGGATTGATAAACATCTTTAGAATAACAAAGATGAATATTAAATAAATGTGATTGTTACTGGGATGTGGAATAACAGATTATTATATGATTTTATAACAAGGATTGATAAACATCTTTGGAATAACAAAGATAAATATTAAATAAATGTGATTGTTACTGGGATGTGGAATAACAGATTATTATATGATTTTATAACAAGGATTGATAAACATCTTTAGAATAACAAAGATGAATATTAAATAAATGTGATTGTTACAGGGATGTGGAATAACAGATTATTATATGATTTTATAACAAGGATTGATAAACATCTTTGGAATAACAAAGATAAATATTAAATAAATGTGATTGTTACTGGGATGTGGAATTACAGATTATTATATGATTTTATAACAAGGATTGATAAACATCTTTGGAATAACAAAGATAAATATTAAATAAATGTGATTGTTACTGGGATGTGGAATTACAGATTATTATATGATTTTATAACAAGGATTGATAAACATCTTTGGAATAACAAAGATAAATATTAAATAAATGTGATTGTTACTGGGTTGTGGAATTACAGATTATTATATGATTTTATAACAAGGATTGATAAACATCTTTGGAATAACAAAGATAAATATTAAATAAATGTGATTGTTACTGGGATGTGGAATAACAGATTATTATATGATTTTATAACAAGGATTTATAAACATCTTTGGAATAACAAAGATAAATATTAAATAAATGTGATTGTTACTGGGTTGTGGAATTACAGATTATTATATGATTTTATAACAAGGATTGATAAACATCTTTGGAATAACAAAGATGAATATTAAATAAATGTGATTGGTACTGGGTTGTGGAATTACAGATTATTATATGATTTTATAACAAGGATTGATAAACATCTTTGGAATAACAAAGATGAATATTAAATAAATGTGATTGTTACTGGGTTGTGGAATTACAGATTATTATATGATTTTATAACAAGGATTGATAAACATCTTTGGAATAACAAAGATGAATATTAAATAAATGTGATTGTTACTGGGATGTGGAATTACAGATTATTATATGATTTTATAACAAGGATTGATAAACATCTTTGGAATAACAAAGATAAATATTAAATAAATGTGATTGTTACTGGGATGTGGAATTACAGATTATTATATGATTTTATAACAAGGATTGATAAACATCTTTGGAATAACAAAGATAAATATTAAATAAATGTGATTGTTACTGGGATGTGGAATTACAGATTATTATATGATTTTATAACAAGGATTGATAAACATCTTTGGAATAACAAAGATAAATATTAAATAAATGTGATTGTTACTGGGATGTGGAATAACAGATTATTATATGATTTTATAACAAGGATTGATAAACATCTTTAGAATAACAAAGATAAATATGAAATAAATGTGATTGTTACTGGGATGTGGAATTACAGATTATTATATGATTTTATAACAAGGATTGATAAACATCTTTAGAATAACAAAGATAAATATGAAATAAATGTGATTGTTACTGGGATGTGGAATAACAGATTATTATATGATTTTATAACAAGGATTGATAAACATCTTTGGAATAACAAAGATAAATATGAAATAAATGTGATTGTTACTGGGTTGTGGAATTACAGATTATTATATGATTTTATAACAAGGATTGATAAACATCTTTGGAATAACAAAGATAAATATGAAATAAATGTGATTGTTACTGGGTTGTGGAATTACAGATTATTATATGATTTTATAACAAGGATTGATAAACATCTTTGGAATAACAAAGATAAATATGAAATAAATGTGATTGTTACTGGGATGTGGAATTACAGATTATTATATGATTTTATAACAAGGATTGATAAACATCTTTGGAATAACAAAGATAAATATGAAATAAATGTGATTGTTACTGGGTTGTGGAATTACAGATTATTATATGATTTTATAACAAGGATTGATAAACATCTTTGGAATAACAAAGATAAATATTAAATAAATGTGATTGTTACTGGGATGTGGAATTACAGATTATTATATGATTTTATAACAAGGATTGATAAACATCTTTGGAATAACAAAGATAAATATGAAATAAATGTGATTGTTACTGGGTTGTGGAATTACAGATTATTATATGATTTTATAACAAGGATTGATAAACATCTTTGGAATAACAAAGATAAATATGAAATAAATGTGATTGTTACTGGGATGTGGAATAACAGATTATTATATGATTTTATAACAAGGATTGATAAACATCTTTAGAATAACAAAGATAAATATGAAATAAATGTGATTGTTACTGGGATGTGGAATTACAGATTATTATATGATTTTATAACAAGGATTGATAAACATCTTTAGAATAACAAAGATAAATATGAAATAAATGTGATTGTTACTGGGATGTGGAATTACAGATTATTATATGATTTTATAACAAGGATTGATAAACATCTTTGGAATAACAAAGATAAATATGAAATAAATGTGATTGTTACTGGGTTGTGGAATTACAGATTATTATATGATTTTATAACAAGGATTGATAAACATCTTTGGAATAACAAAGATAAATATTAAATAAATGTGATTGTTACTGGGATGTGGAATTACAGATTATTATATGATTTTATAACAAGGATTGATAAACATCTTTGGAATAACAAAGATAAATATGAAATAAATGTGATTGTTACTGGGTTGTGGAATTACAGATTATTATATGATTTTATAACAAGGATTGATAAACATCTTTGGAATAACAAAGATAAATATGAAATAAATGTGATTGTTACTGGGATGTGGAATAACAGATTATTATATGATTTTATAACAAGGATTGATAAACATCTTTAGAATAACAAAGATAAATATGAAATAAATGTGATTGTTACTGGGATGTGGAATTACAGATTATTATATGATTTTATAACAAGGATTGATAAACATCTTTAGAATAACAAAGATAAATATGAAATAAATGTGATTGTTACTGGGATGTGGAATAACAGATTATTATATGATTTTATAACAAGGATTGATAAACATCTTTGGAATAACAAAGATAAATATGAAATAAATGTGATTGTTACTGGGATGTGGAATTACAGATTATTATATGATTTTATAACAAGGATAGTAGGGGAATAATGTTGCTTCTGGGACAGCCCGTTTAACATGGGAAATCCCTATCTAATGTCGTTTACCCCTATTTGGGAAAACACCCCTATTAATCCAAAGGACTCTATGGGCCTTTTGGCCTTTTGAACCATGAGCCAATTAATCTACTTGGGCTAATACATAATGAATATATTATTATTATGTTTCACACATACACAAAAGTTTAACCCCAACTTTAGTTGGGGTTTAACTTATGTGTATGTGTGAGGGATAGGGGTTCACAGATCTCTAGTGTGAACCTGTGATCCTTTTGGACCATGAGTCAATTAATCTACTTGGGCTAATACATAATGAATATATTTTAATTGAGCTAGGGATGGGATTCACACATACACACAAGTCCCAACTGGAAAGTTGTGGGATCCTTCTGACCTTATGGACCTTTTAACCTTTTACTCTTAATATCATCTGGTGAATATAACCCACTCAAACATCGACCCTACAAATATTTGTTTATGCGTGGGAAATAATTTAATTCTCCTACAACTCTCCTCACCGTCTAATACATTAACAAAAAATATGTTTGAGTTTGGTTCTTTATTAAGATATTTTAACTGAGCTAAGATAAAATGGTAAACCTCCCTCAATGTTCTTGTTTGAGCGCCTCCAGTGCCACATACCATTTTTAAATTAAAGTATATATTTTCCTGACAACCATCAAAGTTTTCCGTCCACTCAAAAATATTTCCATCTTTTTTACCCAATTCACCGGTATTTAAATTAATTCTCTTATTTGTTTTGTGAACTTTTTTACCAGTTGCCTTTTCAATTATACCTATTTGATATTTTTCACATTCATTATGTTTTCCATTTATATACCAAGGTTGATTACACCTCCACTCTTTAGTCTGGTTGGTACTTGGTTCTATCATTTATATAATAGTAAAAAAGGAGGCGGTAGCCCTTAAAATCCCTAACCCCATTAACTTATCACTTATGTATATCTTATCACTTATATACTTATATATCCATAAGGGAGACTATCAATTCCATTTTCTAAAATAAACCTCTTATCATCAAAAGCCCCCAATGCTTTCTTATTCATCTCTTCTGAATATAATTGATGTTTATAACTTCTTATTCCATTAATCTTTCTAAACTCTTCTTTCTTTGTTGTTAAACAGTTATAATAATCCTTAAAGTTTATTGTTTCTTTTATGACATTTTTCTTTATGCCTTTTAACTTCTTATCAGTTTTTTCAACGTTATTCACAATATATTTATAAGCATAAGCCTTAGACCTCAATCCCACAAATTCACTCATGACATTTCCTCCTAATTCATCCTTAAACTTTCCAATCACCTTTTTATTTTTGGAGGAGAACAACTCACTCTCTGGGCTGTAATTACTAGTGTCATAGATATTAATGTCCTTTTTCATGTCTGAATAAACATCATCAGTATTAATTTGCAAAATAAAACTATCTGTATCCATATAAAGTAGATTAACATCATTTTGATATTTCTTCCTCAAGTTATTATAAAAGTAATCATACATTAATGACTTTGATAAATCAAGAATTGTTGTTCCAATATAAATAGGTTTGTTCATTTCAATACTCTCTTTAACCAAATGGATCGCACAAAAGTTCTCAGTAAAGACCTCAGCTCTAGTAAAACTCGGTCTATTAATTAATTTTGATGCTTGTTCCCAAGATGTTGATAGTCTGATATTTTGTCTTTTCCTCACATTCTCCATGGTCTTACCAAAGACCGCATTATTCATCAATTTATAAAAGTCTTTCTCAAAATCGGTTTTTGACTCTGTTCTTCTTTGTGTATTGAAATCAATGTACCCCCTTAACCAATGACTTTGATTGAACTTTAGAACCCTATGGATCTTCTCTACTCTTAGACCTTTTGATAAATATTGTCGCAAATTTCTTTGGTGTAGAACATAATTTTTCTTGTTATATAATGTAGTAAGTAATTTTTCTGTTGATTCACCTATATTAAATGATCGCTGATAATCACTTAACCACTCCTTCTTTGGACTTTCTTTCTCACAAGCAAATGGGAGATCTTTGTGTAGGTTATGGAGTTCCTCTGGATATTTTAAATCAATTTCAAAATAATAACCAACCTTTGAATCATCCAATTCTTTTTGTGTTGAGATACATACATCTTGTAAAACGTTTTTGTAGTCTTTTTCCTTTACCCATCTAAGTTTTCCATAAGGAAGAGCCTGAGACATTGCCCAGCCATACAGGTTGTTTGCGTCATAGTACATCAAGTAAGAACTCTCTTTCGTTGATTCATAATTTGGAAGATATTTGTTATTTGCTTTTGCGTATCTCTTTGAACAGACTTGTGAAATTCCTCCTCTCTTTGCCTTTTCAATCATCAAAAGCATATCAACATCGGTTATCAAATCCAAATCTTGTTTTGTCATTTTCAACATCGCACTCCAGGCCAATCCAGGTGCTGTGTAGTAGTGAGCAGGATCCAATCCATATCCAGTGCGACAAACAGATCTAAAGGCTTCAAATACATCGGCCAATAAAAGCACATCAGTTTTGAGATACAAATCGTGATACTCGCCAAGATTCTTGATGTTATATTTTTCCCAAACATTTTGTGCGTGTACATAATCTTTATCAGATATATTACTGTTGTTTAATTTGTTATAGAAATTTTCTTTTGAAGGAAGTTGTGTTTCATTGAATCTCTCAAATGAGTCCATATAGTCATAGGGGTAAATTCCCTTTTGTGTTAGAAAATCTTTATCTAAAAAATACTCTGAAAGACATGGAAACTCTTTTAGATTTTGAACCAAGTTAACCAATGGACTTGCCATGAATTTAAATGTATCAAGAAATCTGATATGAGTAATAGGAGATGTGTGAATTGTTTTTGTGAATGAAATGTATTTCTGATCCGTGTTTGGAATTGCTGAGATACTTCCAGAAGTCTTTGAGAGTTCCTTGATAAATAGATGTGTATCATAATGGGCGTTGTTATGAAGAAAGACAGGAATGAAAGAGGGGAGTTGATAATTAATATTACAACTTTGATGAGCCGGACCTCTATATTTACCAGTGAGATGACAATGATCTCTAACCTTTAGACCTTCACCAATTTTTTCCTCACAAATATGACAGGCAGCCTTTGGTTGTCTAAATTCTCTTTTTTCTTTACTCGTCAAGGACATTGGTTTATTGGTTTCTCTCATTATCTTGGTTAATCGAACACAGTCTTTTTCTAGTCGTTTCACAAACTCCTCTGGGGTATTTGAGCCTCTATACATCTCTAACTTGTTATATTTATCACCAACGGATGATTTGATATAATAACAAAAACCACAAGGAGTATGTTTTTGATATTTATTTGTGTATGATTCTTTTGGATCTTGAGAAGCAGTATCAATTTTTTCTAAAATACTTTCAAAATCAGCATATATAACAAATGGATGTTTGATCTTTTTATTTTCATCTTTGAATGTGATCTTTGAGCCTTCTTTAGGCATATTGATTACCGTTGATTTATGTTCGCCACAATAATTTGAATGTTTATCTAATCTTTCTTGTGAATTGAAGAAGTTAAGACAACGCAAACAAATATATATTTTATTTGTTCTCTTACAGACTTGTGGTTTTATTAATTTAGCAATATCTTTGATGTATGTATAATGTGAATTTTCGTCTGAATTAAAATATAGAAGATTAATATGAGTTTGTTTACAATTGTCAGAAAGCTTTAAAACCTGAATGTTGTTTGTTTCTGTTAGACCATAAACATTAACTGATAAATTATTCATCTTTTCAAATTTAGGAATATCATTTAAAGTCATCGGAAACTTTAGATCTTTCGTATTTAATGTATTCTCATATTTTTTATAATGAGATACTCTTTCATCATGAAAATGTGGAGGATGTAAGTGTGCTAAAATAGACCAGAGAAAACATTTATTGTCTTTATTTTTGATATTGATAACTGCTTTTCTATTTTTGATAACACTGGGTAAATCAATGTAAGAAGAAGCTTTTAGAGGATCTGATTTAAGAATATGAATGTCTATGTAAATAATTTTTCCTATATTGAATCCACTTCCTACGATTGAATTATCCACATCTTGCTCTTGTTTAATAAGTTCATCATAGACTCCTGATGTTTTAAAATCTTGATATGAAGATATAAAGTGTGGCTCAGTTCTCATGTATGGTGCATCTATAACTCCTTCATCCTTTGTCATTTCTAATTTTACTCCCATATAAAATTTAAGTGGTTTCATTTCCTTTAGTGTTTTTTCAATCAATGTTTGAACAGCAGGTTTGACTATTTCAACAGCATCAACTATAGACTTTGGTTCGGGAGGTTTGAAGTTAAAGATTCGAATCCTGATATGTCTTTTGAAAGCACCATCAGTATTTTTAATAGTAAACAATTTTGACAAGTGTTTGTTAGTTTTAAGATGGGCTTTAAACCCCTTCTTGAGGATGGTTGTTTTACAGACCTTACAATGTTTTGTTTTAGGTGGAAGAGGGGAAAGTTTGTTAAGAATGTTGTATGTATGTTTTGCGGTGAGAATATGTTGTTTATAATATTTTACTTCCTTCTCGCAAGTATCACAATAAACCATATTTATAGCGTGAGAAAACGTGGTGTTTTATATATATCGCTGTGCTTAAAATAAAACACTTTTGAGCTTTACAGCTCCGTTTTATATATATCGCTGTGCTTAAACTAAAACACTTTTTCACTCAGAATCATCTAAGTCATAACTATCACATGAATACTCAGAATCATACTCAGAGTCATCAATAAAGCTACTCTCATAACTATCATTTGAGCACAAACTATTCGTATCATAACTATCATCTGTGTTCAATGAAATACTATCATCACCATCGTCCGAGTTCAATGAAATACTATCATCACCATCGTCCAAGTTCAATGAAATAGTAAAATCTTCACTGCTGTATTGACTCATATTTAATTAGCAAGAAAAATATTCCCATCAATATCTATATACTTTCTTTCATTAACAGATTCAATCTCTACAATTTTTATATCAAAAGTTATCTTTAAATAATCTCTAACTATCATAGAACGAAATGACATTTCACCAGAAATATTAACATCATTCATTTTACTTAGATCTACACCCTTTGGATTATTAAAGAAAATACAAATGTCTCCTCTAGAATTATTAATGGTCTTATCATTCTTTTTCAAAGTATCGTGGTCAATCACTTTTTCAAGCTTTGAATAAATTGCCAGGAGTAGAGGAGAAACTTTTGTTAGATTTACTTTAATGGATGTCTTTCCAGGTATAGTTAGAGCTCTTCCTTTAAATGAAATAGAGGGGCTCATGTTATTTTCCATAACTGGTTTTACCCAAAAATTTCCATATTTATCTTTGTTCAATTTAACATCTTTGACATATTTTTCTATATCTTTCACTGAAGTAGAGATTGATTGAAATTTGTCTTTTGTGCTTTGAAACATTGTATTTATTAATGAATAAACTTGCGTTTAGTTTAAGTAAAAATTTACCATATAAATATGATAAGTTCTGAAGGATATTTAGAATTTCCAGACTCTCCATATGATAAATTAGAGAATTGTCCGGCTTGTGATAGAATAGGGCTTAATAATGAGGGTTCATATAAACAATGTATTTTCTGTGATTTAATTTTAATTAATGATAATAAAAAATATAAAAATATATATAACTCTTTTAAATTAGAACCAAAAATGAATTACTTTACAAGATTAATAAGAGAGATGAATGTTAAGTATTGTGATGATAATACACCATTTCTTTCAAGGGAAGAGACTATTTGTATTGAGGAAATGTATAAGGGTTTAATGATATTTATTATTCAAAATAATTTTAATGGAAATGTTAATACAAGATACTATATAAATAAAATAATGAATTATTTTGAAATTAAACCCGAACTCAGGATAAAATATAGAGTTTCTAAAATAGCGCAAAAAAAGTTAGATGACTTGTTTTCCAAATATATAAATGAATGATTTTTTACCCGTTTGGGAAAATAAGATAAAATTTAATAACCATAAAAACATTCCAAATTCATTGAGATGTCTAATAGTTGGTTCAAGCGGATGTGGAAAAACATGTTTACTTTTAAAGATGCTCCTTGGTCCTAATTTTTTAGATTATGATAATTTAATAATTTTTACAAAGTCAAGTTTTCAACCCGAGTATCAACTACTCTCACAGGGTTTTAATGCGGGTCTTAAAAAGGAAGACATTATCGGTTTATTTAAACTTCAAAACAAACTAAATGATTATAATATTGAAGATATAATACAATTATTTTGTGATACACAGAAATCAAAATCGAAACCCATAACTTGTATTCTCAGTGATAATACGGATGATATACCTTCACCTCAAGATTTAGATAAATCAAAAAAGAACCTCGTCATCTTTGATGATTGTGTTAATGAGAGAAACCAAACAGTAATGGATAGCTACTATACAAGAGGGAGACATTCTTCTTGTAATTGTATATATCTTAGTCAATCATATTTTCAACTCCCTCGACGCTCAATAAGAAACAATGCCAATACTTTTATTTTATTTAAGTTAAATTCAATAGATGTAAATAATTTTTGGAGAGATAATTGCTCTACGTTATGTAGTAAAAAAGAATTTGAAAATTATATGAAACACACGATTGGAAAATATAAATATATTGTTGTGAAACAAGATGAGATACTAAATGATATTTTTCAATAAATAAATACAGAAAATGAATACTGAAGAAAGAGAAAGAAAGTTTAAGGAACATCAACAATTAGTTTCAAAAGTTGTTAAACAACAGGAAGAGATAAAGAAGAAACGGAGACAGAAACTAACTGGTGAAGAAGCCTTTGAAAGAAAACAAGAGAAATTCTTTAAACCACTTTTGAAAACTCAACACTCATCTGCAGCCCCCACGGTAGAATTTACTCCGAAAAAACTTCAAATGCTCAAAGATTTTAGTCAGATAACAAAACAAGAACTTGGAAAATTAGAATATAATGATGAAGAATTATTTCAGAAACTTGAGGAGGTAAATCAACCCCCTAATTATGTAGTGGAAGCTCTTCAAAACAATGAATATTTGGCAGATTCAAAAACCAGAGCAGGTCTCATTCCAACAGAAGAACCAGCAGTGTTTCATCTTGTGAAAGAAAAGGTATTGATATTTAATGATGAATTGATGTTCTTGAGTTCTACTCAACCAAATGTTAAATTAACTCCAAGATTAATGTTTCTTCTAACAAACCCCGGATTCAGCGGTTCAAAATATTTTGAGGAACCACTTGATATGGAAAGAGAGGAAGATAGGGTATATATTGAGTTGTTAAATGCACTTGATTATGGAGTTTCTGTTGCTGGTAAAAGTAAGAAGAATGAGAAGGAGAAACATATTATTGATGCTTTAAGTAAGCTTGGTTCGGGTGTTAGTTTTCTTCCAAATGACCCATCACAATTAGTTAATAGGCTATTATTGTTGTTAGGTAGTAAGAAGGCTGGAAACAACAATTGTTTTAATGAATCCTCAGCCATTTTAGATCAGTTGATGAATATGAAAATAATTAATAAATGTCAATACAAAGATATTTTATTAGATATTAAATAAGATGAGAAGCACAATTCTTAGTTTTAATTTCACAACGAGCGATTACACAGCTTCATTCCCTTACCCACTACAACTTGACCCCCTTACCTCATATGAGGCATCTTTATTGTCGATGGAAACTTATAATACCTTGTTTAATATCACAGAGAAAAATAACAAGTTTAGTTATAATCCAGGAAGTGGATATAAAACTATAACCGTTTCACCTGGAGCTTACGAGATTTCTCAAATATCTTCAGAAGTCTCTCGCCTTATGAAAGAAAAAGGTGATGAACCAAAAAATATTGTAATAGATATTCAAAAACACACTTCTAAATCAACTATTAAACTTAAAAATAATTATAAAGTTGATTTCACGATTGAAAATTCGTTTAGAGAGCTATTGGGTTTCTCTTCAAAAAAGATTGAAAATAACGGGACGTTTTACAGTGATAATGTTATCCAAATATCCTCCGGTATAAATTCAGTATTAATTCATTGTGATTTGATTGATGGTGCTTATAACGATGGAATAAGAACAAATACAATATTTTCATTCAGTGCATACTCAACCCCGATTGGTTATAAATTTAATATGGAACCAAAAAATCTTGTCTATTTACCTGTGTCAGGAAAAACCATATACAGAGTAAATTTTAGGATAACCGACCAAGATAATCGTATGATATCTTTTAATGATGAAATTATATCCATCAGAATTCACCTACGTGAAGTTTTTCAATAAATAAATAATGGTTATTGTGAGAAAACACGAGTTGGGAAAATATAAAATAATTACAGGGGAGGGCATGTACCTTTCACCATACTATACAAGGTATGTGGGTAAAGGATACTATAAACCTAAGAGACAACGAGGTGTAGGTCATCAATTTCGAAATAAAGGAGATGGGATAATTGATACTCTAATGGGTATTGGTTCAACCATCCTTAAACATAAAGACCTAATTGGTTCAACTGCTTCTGCCGTGGGCTCCGTTGCGGGTGCTATAAAGAGTATAAAAGATGCTCAAAAGGAGTCTCATAAATTACAAGCAATCAAAGAAATAAAAAAAGGTAAAACTCAACTATCTTCACAAGAACGACAAAAAATCATTAAAATACTTGGGTCAGGGTTTCAACGATTTTAATACTATATAAATACAAGTATGGAAGCGATTGATAGTATCTATGATTTGGATGATACAATTATCATTTCAAACTCCACGAAAAAGGAAGACTATTTTAAGGTAAATGCTATAACAGGAACAGACTGGAATTCAAACGGAACAAAAAGTTTTGAAATAAATAATCAACAAACTTACTTGAATATAGCTGATAGTTTCTTGCTGTGTAAATTTAAATTCACTAAGGCTGCGAATAATACTAATGCTACACTCGTAAATGATTTCTTCTGGAAAATGTTTGATAGTGTTCGCCTGTATATTGGAACACAAGAGGTTGAAGCGGTTGATTATGTCTCTGCTACATCTGAAATGATGAAATTTACACTATATTCGTTTAGTGATAGAATGGGTAAGGGAGCTGTTGAAGGTTTTATTCCTGATATGTCAACGGGTACAAACGCAGACCCTGGTTATAGTCAAAGGAAGTCAATGTATAATGATGAAACAAAAGCAGAGAATAGTTTTACCGTAGCAGTACCTCTTAAAGGTATATTTGGATTTTGTGATTATGATAAAGTTTTGTATGGGCTTAAAATTAGATTTCAACTACAAAGGAATGATAATGTAAATAGATTGCTTTTTGGGGCTCAAAATGCTTTTGGTGATAATAATAAATTTGTTATTAATGATTTGTGTTGGTATATTAGTGAATATACTCCTAATCTTAAAACGGAGGAGATGTTAAATAGAAGACTTAACTCAAAGAAACCACTAAATGTATCATACCTTAAAAGAAGATGTCAACACGTTAAACTGGAACACACTACCTACACTTGGAATTTAGGTGTTCTTCAAGGAAAGCCACGATACCTATGGCTCATTTTTAAGAAACCAGATGGAGATGAAGGCACTGATAAGAATAATGCGCTGAGTGATAATGCTAAGGTGAAACAACTTCGGGTTTCTCTTGATGGCACATTTTATCCGCGAGATAGATTGGAAATTGATTGGGAAAAAAATGATTATGCGGAAGCCTACAAGTCCTACCAAAAAGTGTGTGAAAGTAATGGTAATAATGATCCTATTTTGGATATGGTTGCATTTAAAGGTTTATATACAATCTACGCAATTGACCTGAGTTCTCAAAAGGAAACTATAAAGTCTAATCGAGTGGATACTTCTCTATACATTGAAAGAGGGGAGAGTGAAGAGGTTAATGCATATTGTTTGCTTTTGGAGGAAACAGAATTACAGATTAATACAGATAATGGTGTTATGATTAATATCACATAGGTTTTTTCTCATAAATAAATGGTTGGGGTATATGTTAATCAAATCAATCTTAATAAATTAACATCTTGTATTCAAAATCAAAAGCCTTGTATTATTAATGTTAATACAATTCAAAGAAAAGGAGCTGTAAGAATTGATGTTTTACTCACACACACACAAGTAAAAACACTAAATGATGTTGGATCACTTAAAATTAAAATGACGAAACCTATGTTAAAGAAATATTCAATAGACGAGTCAAGAGGAGGATTTCTCCCGTTTCTAATTCCTTTATTTGCTGGTTTAAGTGCGGCGGGAGCATTGACTGGTGGTATTTCAGCAGCGGTAAAAACTGCTAACGAAAGGAAGGCACAACTAAAAGCTCAAAAAGAATTGGAAAGACATAACAAGGAGTTGGAGAAACAAATTAGTGGAAGTGGTGTAATTGTAGATTTTGCTCAAAAACTTGAAAGTCTACCTGATAAAGCTAGATTGTTGGTTGGAGATATGCTTTCCTCTATCGCTCAAGCGGGTGTTAAACTAACTAAACGGGGTAATGGATTGTATCTTTCTCATAAATAAATGGATAAATGGTTTAAACAATTTGGAAAGAATACAACGTCAAATATAGAACTAGCTAAGTATTGTAAAACACTAAAAATTGATAATGTGGTTATTTGTATGAGAGATGAATTAATACATATAAATAAGAATACAAAGAATATTATTATGAATTTAGACACACAGAATGGTTCTCATTGGGTTTGTATTCATAATAGTCAGGATAAATATTATTTTGATAGTTATGGTATGCCACCACCTGTTGAAGTAATACAATTCTTACAGAATGGTGTTTATCAAACATTTCAAGTTCAAGAAATTAATTCTAAATGTTGTGGTCAATTATGTTTATATGTATTATTTAAACTCAACAATAATGAAAATTTTTATGATATCATTTTTAATCTAATATAAATGACTTATGTTGGAAAAGATGGTTCTATCTTTGGAAAATCTTCTCAGGATATTGATTTATCAAATTATTATACAAAGGCACAGGCTGAACGACAAAAATATAGTGTAAGTAAAAATATTAATATGAAGAATACTTATAAATTAATCAATTATCCAAACCCTACAGATGCGAATGACTTAATTAGATTTAGTGATTTATCACAATATATATATTTAAAGAAAACAGCACGTTTTGTTAAACAAGTAAAATTTACAACCACAACACCTGGTTATACTGACCATACACCTTTCCTCATTGAATTTAACTACCTGCTTACAATTGAATTTTATAAAGAAGGACATTTAGTTAATATGCGAATTAATAAATGGGGGTATGATATGCCTGATTTAGGGTATAATTGGTCTTTTTCAATAAACATAGAAGACCTACATGATTTAAATCAGTCTCGTAAAGAAGAATATTATCCACTTGGTGAGGATAAGGATTTATGTGGAAGTACAATTAGTAAACAACAAATACGTGATTTTAAGAAAAGAAAAATATATGATAGTATAGCGATGGTTCGCATGACAAAGAAGGAAGGTAATGAGATAAGGATAGAAAGCCGAGGAATACAAACCGATTTGGTAGTGGGAAGATGGGGTGGTATTACCTGTCATAATATTAATCTCACATATATTTCTGATACATAAATGGCAGGAAGAAGACTACAAGAGAATTATAATTTTTGTATTCAAGGATACCTACAAGAAAAGGGTGCTCGGTATTACATACCTTATGATTTGGAGCATATACATGGGAATTTTGTCATAAAAAACTGGCCTTATACTGATATTGTTAAACCCACAAATAGAGACTTGTTTAAAGTATTAAATAAAAATGAACTTCTCAAAGTTATGAAATATAAAACTCTTTTAGAAATCGTCAACAAATCTTATTGGTATCCTATTATGAGAAAAATAATTATAGATACAAGAATATCTCAAAATCCAGATGAGTATATGTATAATATTCTTTGGGGTTTAAACTCAAGGGTAGCAAGGGATGAGGAAGGAGTTGAAGAAGAGAAGGAGAAAAGAGAGAAAAGAGAGAAGGAGGAGAGGGAGCAAAGAGAGAGGGTGGAGAGGGAGATGGAAATCAGAGCGATTCAAAAAAGAGTGGATGTATTACAGCAAGAAGATCAATCTCAACTCACCGAAGAGGAAAATAAAGAAAGAATGAATGCTGTGAAAATATTGATATCAAAAATTGCTAAGATAAATGAGGAAGGAGTTAAAGAAGAGAAGGAGGAAAGAGAGAAAAAGGAGAAGGAGGAAAGGGAGAAAAAGGAGGAGGAGAGGGAGGAAAGGGAGAAAAGAGAGAAAAAGGAGAAGGAGGAAAGGGAGGAAAGGGAGAAAAGAGAGAAGGAGGAGAGGGAGAAAATGGAGGAGGAGGAGAGGGAGCAAAGAGAGAGGGAGGAAAAATATAAAAAGATGGAAATCAGTGAGATTCATGAAAGATTGAGTGTATTAAAGCAAATAAATCAATCTCAACGCACCGAAGAGGAAATTAAAGAATTAACAACTCTTATGAAGATAATAGTTTCAAAAATAAGAACGTCAATGTCTTCAATTTCAGGGAGGAGATTTAAACGAGAAAGTGGTGAAGAAGAAGAAGAAGAAGAAGGAAAAGATTATGTGATTGATGATGTTGGTGTCATTGACTTTAGTTAGTTTTTATTTGTAAATAAATGGAGGAGAGAGTGAAGGCATTCCTTAGGATTCTTTATGTTTTAAAAATAAAGATTGAAATGTATATGTTGAAAACCAAAAAGGTTTTGATACTCTGTCGGAATTTTTCTGATAAATAAATATGAGTTATTGTCTCAAATGTAAAAAGAAAACTAAATCTAAAAATATCTCTTATGTTAAAGCTAAAAATAATAGAGTTTGTCAAAAAGGAATATGTCAAGTGTGTGGCTCTAAAAAGTGCCAATTCATCTCTCCTAAAAGAGGAGGAGACATACAAAAATTTCTGTCAGGAAGTAAATTTACAACAACTGGAATTCCAGGGGAATTACACCTTCCAGGGTATTCTTTCTGTGGTCCAGGGACAAACTTGGATAAAAGATTAGATGAGGCTGACAATCCTAAACCTTGGTCCAGACCAAAAAATAGGGTTGATGAAGTGTGTATGAAGCATGATATTGCTTATGGGGATACCACCACATTGGATGAAAAACATGAAGCAGACAGAGAAATGTTGTATAATTTGTCTTTGATACAAAATCCAACGTTGAGAGAGAAAGTTGATAGGTTTATTGTGAGAAATTTGATAAATGCTAAATTGAAACTTGGTCTTGGTTATTCCTCAAAAAACTATTAGGCTCTAATGATGTCATCAAGACTGAGGAGCTTTTGGCTGAAGAATTACACAAACCTATAATCACAAAGTTTAAAAGAAGGAAGGTTTATTCTAAATACACCGACCACATATGGTCCGCTGATTTAATTGAATTGAATAATGACAGGGGATACAGGTATGCTTTAACCGTTATTGATTTGAGGAGTAGATTTGCCTGGGTTGTCCCTTTAAAAAATAAAAGGGGTGATACTTTAATGTTAGCCTTTAAGCTAATATTTGATAGGGATAAAAGGAAACCAAAGAAGTTATGGACTGATGAGGGAACAGAGTTCTATAACAAAATATTCATGAAATTTCTTAAGGGGAAGGGTATTAAATTATACAGCACCTTTAATGAAGGAAAGGCAGTTGTTATTGAGCGTTTTAATCGTACTTTAAAAGAGAAATTATATAAAAAATTCACACAACTCGGTTCTCAAAAATGGGTGTATTTAATTCAGGATATTGTAGATAATTACAATAATACAGTTCATTCATCAACAAAATCAAAACCATCAGAAACATTTACAAAATTAGAATATGAAAAGGAGATTAATTTGAGAAAGCCCAAGTTCAAAGTTGGTGATATGGTAAGGATATACAAATGGAAAAGCCATTTTGAGAAAGGTTATACACAAAAATGGACTAATGAATTATTTATAATTGTTGATGTAATGGCTACAAACCCTTGGACTTACAAATTAAATGATATAAATCGAGAAGAAATCTTGGGTTCATTTTACTCGCAAGAATTACAAAAAACAAAGCTAATAATTCATTAAACAACATTTCTATTCACCCCACCCAGATTAGCTAATTTAATTAGTGGTAATAAAAAAATAAATTAAATAAATAAAAATCATAAGCCACACCCACACAGACCACGCCCACACAGACCCCGCCCACACAGACCCCGCCCACACAGACCCCGCCCACACAGACCACACCCATCATACCCCCACCCTCCGTGCACCCCCACCCTTGACCCTTCACCCCCCTCATCCCACCCCACCTTCCCCACACACACAAGGGGAGGGGAGGGGTGGGATGAGGGGGGTGAAGGGTCTTTGGCAGGGGTGCACCTCCCCGTTCCCTCCTTTATTCTCTTTTTGTAATTAATAATTAAATAATTGTAAACAAAACAAATATATATAAATAATAGTGAAAACATTAAAAGCTTCATATTACTAAAACATTTTCCTTGAGGTATTATACATTCAACTTCTTCCCAGCACAAGTCATCAATTTGTTCCCAGCACAAGTCAAAGACAGCAGATGTGTTGAGTTTTTGAATCTCTTCCTGAAGACAAGAGGACAAGAGGGGAGAGAAAATATTACACACACACACATACACACACACACACACACATACACACATACACATACACATACACACACACACACACACACAAGGATATGAGGATATTGGGATACATACCTCTAAAAAATCGAGCTTTGTGTTCAAGTGGTTGAGTTGAAAATTTAGGGTACCACATGTTGACGGGAAATAACCACTCTTTGGAAAATCAAAAGCATCCCACTCAAAGCCGTGGTTGTGGTTGTGGTCATCTGTTGATGGTGTTATATTCTTTCAAAAAAGAAAGAAAAAACGTTAATAATTTCTCCTAAAAGATACATTGTATTGACAATGAATAAATAAATGACAGCTCGCGTTTAATGGTACCAATCAGAGAAATGAATAATTAATTACCTGAGACAAACTCCGATGGTGATCATCTTCTAAGAACGGTGAAACATCGAATTCATTCAATCTGTGAGGCAGGTCGCTCCAACCAGTGTTCAATTCGTTGTAAACCTCTTGTGGAACAACTTGAAACTCTGCCAAGACCAGGTCATTTTGAAAACCTGAATTGCTGTAATAAAAAAATATATCATGAGTCATATAAATTTAAATTAATCACATACAAAGCTCACATCACCAGTTTAATTCTGAATGAAACTTACCAAAGTCCTGGTGAGTATTCTTCATCAGAGTAGAGAGTGAAATAAGACATGTTGATGCTCATGTTCTTCGGTTCGTAATGATAAAAACAGCACGGCAACACGACCTTTATAATGACCAAAATGTATTTTCGGGAACAGAACTCAGCTTTAACATTTCGAGGAAACAGGAAATAAGACAATGAAAACTTTCTGGGAAGTTATCCAAGTCAGTGAAACAACGTCATTTCTCAAAAGCGAATAATTAATTTTAAAAGGGTTTGAGTATGGTGATGGAAGTTGGAGGAGAATTAAATTATTTCCCACGCATAAACAAATATTTGTAGGGTCGATGTTTGAGTGGGTTATATTCACCAGATGATATTAAGAGTAAAAGGTTAAAAGGTCCATAAGGTCAGAAGGATCCCACAACTTTCCAGTTGGGACTTGTGTGTATGTGTGAATCCCATCCCTAGCTCAATTAAAATATATTCATTATGTATTAGCCCAAGTAGATTAATTGACTCATGGTCCAAAAGGATCACAGGTTCACACTAGAGATCTGTGAACCCCTATCCCTCACACATACACATAAGTTAAACCCCAACTAAAGTTGGGGTTAAACTTTTGTGTATGTGTGAAACATAATAATAATATATTCATTATGTATTAGCCCAAGTAGATTAATTGGCTCATGGTTCAAAAGGCCAAAAGGCCCATAGAGTCCTTTGGATTAATAGGGGTGTTTTCCCAAATAGGGGTAAACGACATTAGATAGGGATTTCCCATGTTAAACGGGCTGTCCCAGAAGCAACATTATTCCCCTACTAAGGATTGATAAACATCTTTGGAATAACAAAGATAAATATTAAATAAATGTGATTGTTACTGGGTTGTGGAATTACAGATTATTATATGATTTTATAACAAGGATTGATAAACATCTTTGGAATAACAAAGATAAATATTAAATAAATGTGATTGTTACTGGGTTGTGGAATTACAGATTATTATATGATTTTATAACAAGGATTGATAAACATCTTTGGAATAACAAAGATAAATATGAAATAAATGTGATTGTTACTGGGATGTGGAATAACAGATTATTATATGATTTTATAACAAGGATTGATAAACATCTTTAGAATAACAAAGATAAATATGAAATAAATGTGATTGTTACTGGGATGTGGAATAACAGATTATTATATGATTTTATAACAAGGTTTGATAAACATCTTTAGAATAACAAAGATAAATATGAAATAAATGTGATTGTTACTGGGATGTGGAATTACAGATTATTATATGATTTTATAACAAGGATTGATAAACATCTTTGGAATAACAAAGATAAATATTAAATAAATGTGATTGTTACTGGGATGTGGATTTACAGATTATTATATGATTTTATAACAAGGATTGATAAACATCTTTGGAATAACAAAGATAAATATGAAATAAATGTGATTGTTACTGGGATGTGGATTTACAGATTATTATATGATTTTATAACAAGGATTGATAAACATCTTTAGAATAACAAAGATAAATATGAAATAAATGTGATTGTTACTGGGATGTGGAATTACAGATTATTATATGATTTTATAACAAGGATTGATAAACATCTTTAGAATAACAAAGATAAATATTAAATAAATGTGATTGTTACTGGGATGTGGAATTACAGATTATTATATGATTTTATAACAAGGATTGATAAACATCTTTGGAATAACAAAGATAAATATTAAATAAATGTGATTGTTACTGGGATGTGGAATAACAGATTATTATATGATTTTATAACAAGGATTTATAAACATGTTTGGAATAACAAAGATAAATATTAAATAAATGTGATTGTTACTGGGTTGTGGAATTACAGATTATTATATGATTTTATAACAAGGATTGATAAACATCTTTGGAATAACAAAGATGAATATTAAATAAATGTGATTGGTACTGGGTTGTGGAATTACAGATTATTATATGATTTTATAACAAGGATTGATAAACATCTTTGGAATAACAAAGATGAATATTAAATAAATGTGATTGTTACTGGGTTGTGGAATTACAGATTATTATATGATTTTATAACAAGGATTGATAAACATCTTTGGAATAACAAAGATGAATATTAAATAAATGTGATTGTTACTGGGATGTGGAATTACAGATTATTATATGATTTTATAACAAGGATTGATAAACATCTTTGGAATAACAAAGATAAATATTAAATAAATGTGATTGTTACTGGGATGTGGAATTACAGATTATTATATGATTTTATAACAAGGATTGATAAACATCTTTGGAATAACAAAGATAAATATTAAATAAATGTGATTGTTACTGGGATGTGGAATTACAGATTATTATATGATTTTATAACAAGGATTGATAAACATCTTTGGAATAACAAAGATAAATATTAAATAAATGTGATTGTTACTGGGATGTGGAATAACAGATTATTATATGATTTTATAACAAGGATTGATAAACATCTTTAGAATAACAAAGATAAATATGAAATAAATGTGATTGTTACTGGGATGTGGAATTACAGATTATTATATGATTTTATAACAAGGATTGATAAACATCTTTAGAATAACAAAGATAAATATGAAATAAATGTGATTGTTACTGGGATGTGGAATAACAGATTATTATATGATTTTATAACAAGGATTGATAAACATCTTTGGAATAACAAAGATAAATATGAAATAAATGTGATTGTTACTGGGTTGTGGAATTACAGATTATTATATGATTTTATAACAAGGATTGATAAACATCTTTGGAATAACAAAGATAAATATGAAATAAATGTGATTGTTACTGGGTTGTGGAATTACAGATTATTATATGATTTTATAACAAGGATTGATAAACATCTTTGGAATAACAAAGATAAATATGAAATAAATGTGATTGTTACTGGGATGTGGAATTACAGATTATTATATGATTTTATAACAAGGATTGATAAACATCTTTGGAATAACAAAGATAAATATGAAATAAATGTGATTGTTACTGGGTTGTGGAATTACAGATTATTATATGATTTTATAACAAGGATTGATAAACATCTTTGGAATAACAAAGATAAATATTAAATAAATGTGATTGTTACTGGGATGTGGAATTACAGATTATTATATGATTTTATAACAAGGATTGATAAACATCTTTGGAATAACAAAGATAAATATGAAATAAATGTGATTGTTACTGGGTTGTGGAATTACAGATTATTATATGATTTTATAACAAGGATTGATAAACATCTTTGGAATAACAAAGATAAATATGAAATAAATGTGATTGTTACTGGGATGTGGAATAACAGATTATTATATGATTTTATAACAAGGATTGATAAACATCTTTAGAATAACAAAGATAAATATGAAATAAATGTGATTGTTACTGGGATGTGGAATTACAGATTATTATATGATTTTATAACAAGGATTGATAAACATCTTTAGAATAACAAAGATAAATATGAAATAAATGTGATTGTTACTGGGATGTGGAATTACAGATTATTATATGATTTTATAACAAGGATTGATAAACATCTTTGGAATAACAAAGATAAATATGAAATAAATGTGATTGTTACTGGGTTGTGGAATTACAGATTATTATATGATTTTATAACAAGGATTGATAAACATCTTTGGAATAACAAAGATAAATATTAAATAAATGTGATTGTTACTGGGATGTGGAATTACAGATTATTATATGATTTTATAACAAGGATTGATAAACATCTTTGGAATAACAAAGATAAATATGAAATAAATGTGATTGTTACTGGGTTGTGGAATTACAGATTATTATATGATTTTATAACAAGGATTGATAAACATCTTTGGAATAACAAAGATAAATATGAAATAAATGTGATTGTTACTGGGATGTGGAATAACAGATTATTATATGATTTTATAACAAGGATTGATAAACATCTTTAGAATAACAAAGATAAATATGAAATAAATGTGATTGTTACTGGGATGTGGAATTACAGATTATTATATGATTTTATAACAAGGATTGATAAACATCTTTAGAATAACAAAGATAAATATGAAATAAATGTGATTGTTACTGGGATGTGGAATAACAGATTATTATATGATTTTATAACAAGGATTGATAAACATCTTTGGAATAACAAAGATAAATATGAAATAAATGTGATTGTTACTGGGATGTGGAATTACAGATTATTATATGATTTTATAACAAGGATTGATAAACATCTTTGGAATAACAAAGATAAATATTAAATAAATGTGATTGTTACTGGGTTGTGGAATTACAGATTATTATATGATTTTATAACAAGGATTGATAAACATCTTTGGAATAACAAAGATAAATATTAAATAAATGTGATTGTTACTGGGTTGTGGAATTACAGATTATTATATGATTTTATAACAAGGATTGATAAACATCTTTGGAATAACAAAGATAAATATGAAATAAATGTGATTGTTACTGGGATGTGGAATAACAGATTATTATATGATTTTATAACAAGGATTGATAAACATCTTTAGAATAACAAAGATAAATATGAAATAAATGTGATTGTTACTGGGATGTGGAATAACAGATTATTATATGATTTTATAACAAGGTTTGATAAACATCTTTAGAATAACAAAGATAAATATGAAATAAATGTGATTGTTACTGGGATGTGGAATTACAGATTATTATATGATTTTATAACAAGGATTGATAAACATCTTTGGAATAACAAAGATAAATATTAAATAAATGTGATTGTTACTGGGATGTGGATTTACAGATTATTATATGATTTTATAACAAGGATTGATAAACATCTTTGGAATAACAAAGATAAATATGAAATAAATGTGATTGTTACTGGGATGTGGATTTACAGATTATTATATGATTTTATAACAAGGATTGATAAACATCTTTAGAATAACAAAGATAAATATGAAATAAATGTGATTGTTACTGGGATGTGGAATTACAGATTATTATATGATTTTATAACAAGGATTGATAAACATCTTTAGAATAACAAAGATAAATATTAAATAAATGTGATTGTTACTGGGATGTGGAATTACAGATTATTATATGATTTTATAACAAGGATTGATAAACATCTTTGGAATAACAAAGATAAATATTAAATAAATGTGATTGTTACTGGGATGTGGAATTACAGATTATTATATGATTTTATAACAAGGATTGATAAACATCTTTGGAATAACAAAGATAAATATTAAATAAATGTGATTGTTACTGGGATGTGGATTTACAGATTATTATATGATTTTATAACAAGGATTGATAAACATCTTTAGAATAACAAAGATAAATATTAAATAAATGTGATTGTTACTGGGATGTGGAATTACAGATTATTATATGATTTTATAACAAGGATTGATAAACATCTTTAGAATAACAAAGATAAATATGAAATAAATGTGATTGTTACTGGGATGTGGAATAACAGATTATTATATGATTTTATAACAAGGATTGATAAACATCTTTAGAATAACAAAGATAAATATGAAATAAATGTGATTGTTACTGGGATGTGGAATTACAGATTATTATATGATTTTATAACAAGGATTGATAAACATCTTTATAATAACAAAGATAAATATGAAATAAATGTGATTGTTACTGGGATGTGGAATTACAGATTATTATATGATTTTATAACAAGGATTGATAAACATCTTTGGAATAACAAAGATAAATATGAAATAAATGTGATTGTTACTGGGTTGTGGAATTACAGATTATTATATGATTTTATAACAAGGATTGATAAACATCTTTGGAATAACAAAGATAAATATTTAATAAATGTGATTGTTACTGGGATGTGGAATAACAGATTATTATATGATTTTATAACAAGGATTGATCAACATCTTTGGAATAACAAAGATAAATATTAAATAAATGTGATTGTTACTGGGATGTGGAATTACAGATTATTATATGATTTTATAACAAGGATTGATAAACATCTTTGGAATAACAAAGATAAATATTAAATAAATGTGATTGTTACTGGGATGTGGAATTACAGATTATTATATGATTTTATAACAAGGATTGATAAACATCTTTAGAATAACAACGATAAATATTAAATAAATGTGATTGTTACTGGGATGTGGAATTACAGATTATTATATGATTTTATAACAAGGATTGATAAACATCTTTAGAATAACAACGATAAATATTAAATAAATGTGATTGTTACTGGGATGTGGAATTACAGATTATTATATGATTTTATAACAAGGATTGATAAACATCTTTAGAATAACAAAGATAAATATTAAATAAATGTGATTGTTACTGGGATGTGGAATTACAGATTATTATATGATTTTATAACAAGGATTGAGAAACATCTTTAGAATAACAAAGATAAATATGAAATAAATGTGATTGTTACTGGGATGTGGATTTACAGATTATTATATGATTTTATATCAAGGATTGATAAACATCTTTGGAATAACAAAGATAAATATGAAATAAATGTGATTGTTACTGGGATGTGGATTTACAGATTATTATATGATTTTATAACAAGGATTGATAAACATCTTTAGAATAACAAAGATAAATGTGAAATAAATGTGATTGTTACTGGGATGTGGAATAACAGATTATTATATGATTTTATAACAAGGATTGATAAACATCTTTGGAATAACAAAGATAAATATGAAATAAATGTGATTGTTACTGGGTTGTGGAATTACAGATTATTATATGATTTTATAACAAGGATTGATAAACATCTTTGGAATAACAAAGATAAATATGAAATAAATGTGATTGTTACTGGGATGTGGAA
The DNA here is from genome assembly GCF_964187855.1 of Myxine glutinosa. NCBI lineage: Eukaryota > Metazoa > Chordata > Myxini > Myxiniformes > Myxinidae > Myxine > Myxine glutinosa. Next base: position 446,535,629 of record NC_136261.1, on the reverse strand, counting down.
TTACAGATTATTATATGATTTTATAACAAGGATTGATAAACATCTTTAGAATAACAACGATAAATATTAAATAAATGTGATTGTTACTGGGATGTGGAATTACAGATTATTATATGATTTTATAACAAGGATTGATAAACATCTTTAGAATAACAAAGATAAATATTAAATAAATGTGATTGTTACTGGGATGTGGAATTACAGATTATTATATGATTTTATAACAAGGATTGAGAAACATCTTTAGAATAACAAAGATAAATATGAAATAAATGTGATTGTTACTGGGATGTGGATTTACAGATTATTATATGATTTTATATCAAGGATTGATAAACATGTTTGGAATAACAAAGATAAATATGAAATAAATGTGATTGTTACTGGGATGTGGATTTACAGATTATTATATGATTTTATAACAAGGATTGATAAACATCTTTAGAATAACAAAGATAAATGTGAAATAAATGTGATTGTTACTGGGATGTGGAATAACAGATTATTATATGATTTTATAACAAGGATTGATAAACATCTTTGGAATAACAAAGATAAATATGAAATAAATGTGATTGTTACTGGGTTGTGGAATTACAGATTATTATATGATTTTATAACAAGGATTGATAAACATCTTTGGAATAACAAAGATAAATATGAAATAAATGTGATTGTTACTGGGATGTGGAATTACAGATTATTATATGATTTTATAACAAGGATTGATAAACATCTTTGGAATAACAAAGATAAATATGAAATAAATGTGATTGTTACTGGGTTGTGGAATTACAGATTATTATATGATTTTACAACAAGGATTGATAAACATCTTTGGAATAACAAAGATAAATATTAAATAAATGTGATTGTTACTGGGTTGTGGAATTACAGATTATTTTTGATTTTATAACAAGGATTGATAAACATCTTTGGAATAACAAAGATAAATATGAAATAAATGTGATTGTTACTGGGATGTGGAATAACAGATTATTATATGATTTTATAACAAGGATTGATAAACATCTTTAGAATAACAAAGATAAATATGAAATAAATGTGATTGTTACTGGGATGTGGAATTACAGATTATTATATGATTTTATAACAAGGATTGATAAACATCTTTGGAATAACAAAGATAAATATGAAATAAATGTGATTGTTACTGGGATGTGGAATTACAGATTATTATATGATTTTATAACAAGGATTGATAAACATCTTTGGAATAACAAAGATAAATATGAAATAAATGTGATTGTTACTGGGTTGTGGAATTACAGATTATTATATGATTTTATAACAAGGATTGATAAACATCTTTGGAATAACAAAGATAAATATTAAATAAATGTGATTGTTACTGGGTTGTGGAATTACAGATTATTATATGATTTTATAACAAGGATTGATAAACATCTTTGGAATAACAAAGATAAATATGAAATAAATGTGATTGTTACTGGGTTGTGGAATTACAGATTATTATATGATTTTATAACAAGGATTGAAAAACATCTTTGGAATAACAAAGATAAATATGAAATAAATGTGATTGTTACTGGGTTGTGGAATTACAGATTATTATATGATTTTATAACAAGGATTGATAAACATCTTTGGAATAACAAAGATAAATATGAAATAAATGTGATTGTTACTGGGTTGTGGAATTACAGATTATTATATGATTTTATAACAAGGATTGATAAACATCTTTGGAATAACAAAGATAAATATGAAATAAATGTGATTGTTACTGGGATGTGGAATTACAGATTATTATATGATTTTATAACAAGGATTGATAAACATCTTTGGAATAACAAAGATAAATATGAAATAAATGTGATTGTTACTGGGTTGTGGAATTACAGATTATTATATGATTTTATAACAAGGATTGATAAACATCTTTGGAATAACAAAGATAAATATTAAATAAATGTGATTGTTACTGGGATGTGGAATTACAGATTATTATATGATTTTATAACAAGGATTGATAAACATCTTTGGAATAACAAAGATAAATATGAAATAAATGTGATTGTTACTGGGTTGTGGAATTACAGATTATTATATGATTTTATAACAAGGATTGATAAACATCTTTGGAATAACAAAGATAAATATGAAATAAATGTGATTGTTACTGGGATGTGGAATAACAGATTATTATATGATTTTATAACAAGGATTGATAAACATCTTTAGAATAACAAAGATAAATATGAAATAAATGTGATTGTTACTGGGATGTGGAATTACAGATTATTATATGATTTTATAACAAGGATTGATAAACATCTTTAGAATAACAAAGATAAATATGAAATAAATGTGATTGTTACTGGGATGTGGAATTACAGATTATTATATGATTTTATAACAAGGATTGATAAACATCTTTGGAATAACAAAGATAAATATGAAATAAATGTGATTGTTACTGGGTTGTGGAATTACAGATTATTATATGATTTTATAACAAGGATTGATAAACATCTTTGGAATAACAAAGATAAATATTAAATAAATGTGATTGTTACTGGGATGTGGAATTACAGATTATTATATGATTTTATAACAAGGATTGATAAACATCTTTGGAATAACAAAGATAAATATGAAATAAATGTGATTGTTACTGGGTTGTGGAATTACAGATTATTATATGATTTTATAACAAGGATTGATAAACATCTTTGGAATAACAAAGATAAATATGAAATAAATGTGATTGTTACTGGGATGTGGAATAACAGATTATTATATGATTTTATAACAAGGATTGATAAACATCTTTAGAATAACAAAGATAAATATGAAATAAATGTGATTGTTACTGGGATGTGGAATTACAGATTATTATATGATTTTATAACAAGGATTGATAAACATCTTTAGAATAACAAAGATAAATATGAAATAAATGTGATTGTTACTGGGATGTGGAATAACAGATTATTATATGATTTTATAACAAGGATTGATAAACATCTTTGGAATAACAAAGATAAATATGAAATAAATGTGATTGTTACTGGGATGTGGAATTACAGATTATTATATGATTTTATAACAAGGATTGATAAACATCTTTGGAATAACAAAGATAAATATTAAATAAATGTGATTGTTACTGGGTTGTGGAATTACAGATTATTATATGATTTTATAACAAGGATTGATAAACATCTTTGGAATAACAAAGATAAATATTAAATAAATGTGATTGTTACTGGGTTGTGGAATTACAGATTATTATATGATTTTATAACAAGGATTGATAAACATCTTTGGAATAACAAAGATAAATATGAAATAAATGTGATTGTTACTGGGATGTGGAATAACAGATTATTATATGATTTTATAACAAGGTTTGATAAACATCTTTAGAATAACAAAGATAAATATGAAATAAATGTGATTGTTACTGGGATGTGGAATTACAGATTATTATATGATTTTATAACAAGGATTGATAAACATCTTTGGAATAACAAAGATAAATATTAAATAAATGTGATTGTTACTGGGATGTGGATTTACAGATTATTATATGATTTTATAACAAGGATTGATAAACATCTTTGGAATAACAAAGATAAATATGAAATAAATGTGATTGTTACTGGGATGTGGATTTACAGATTATTATATGATTTTATAACAAGGATTGATAAACATCTTTAGAATAACAAAGATAAATATGAAATAAATGTGATTGTTACTGGGATGTGGAATTACAGATTATTATATGATTTTATAACAAGGATTGATAAACATCTTTAGAATAACAAAGATAAATATTAAATAAATGTGATTGTTACTGGGATGTGGAATTACAGATTATTATATGATTTTATAACAAGGATTGATAAACATCTTTGGAATAACAAAGATAAATATTAAATAAATGTGATTGTTACTGGGATGTGGAATTACAGATTATTATATGATTTTATAACAAGGATTGATAAACATCTTTGGAATAACAAAGATAAATATTAAATAAATGTGATTGTTACTGGGATGTGGATTTACAGATTATTATATGATTTTATAACAAGGATTGATAAACATCTTTAGAATAACAAAGATAAATATTAAATAAATGTGATTGTTACTGGGATGTGGAATTACAGATTATTATATGATTTTATAACAAGGATTGATAAACATCTTTAGAATAACAAAGATAAATATGAAATAAATGTGATTGTTACTGGGATGTGGAATAACAGATTATTATATGATTTTATAACAAGGATTGATAAACATCTTTAGAATAACAAAGATAAATATGAAATAAATGTGATTGTTACTGGGATGTGGAATTACAGATTATTATATGATTTTATAACAAGGATTGATAAACATCTTTATAATAACAAAGATAAATATGAAATAAATGTGATTGTTACTGGGATGTGGAATTACAGATTATTATATGATTTTATAACAAGGATTGATAAACATCTTTGGAATAACAAAGATAAATATGAAATAAATGTGATTGTTACTGGGTTGTGGAATTACAGATTATTATATGATTTTATAACAAGGATTGATAAACATCTTTGGAATAACAAAGATAAATATTTAATAAATGTGATTGTTACTGGGATGTGGAATAACAGATTATTATATGATTTTATAACAAGGATTGATCAACATCTTTGGAATAACAAAGATAAATATTAAATAAATGTGATTGTTACTGGGATGTGGAATTACAGATTATTATATGATTTTATAACAAGGATTGATAAACATCTTTGGAATAACAAAGATAAATATTAAATAAATGTGATTGTTACTGGGATGTGGAATTACAGATTATTATATGATTTTATAACAAGGATTGATAAACATCTTTAGAATAACAACGATAAATATTAAATAAATGTGATTGTTACTGGGATGTGGAATTACAGATTATTATATGATTTTATAACAAGGATTGATAAACATCTTTAGAATAACAACGATAAATATTAAATAAATGTGATTGTTACTGGGATGTGGAATTACAGATTATTATATGATTTTATAACAAGGATTGATAAACATCTTTAGAATAACAAAGATAAATATTAAATAAATGTGATTGTTACTGGGATGTGGAATTACAGATTATTATATGATTTTATAACAAGGATTGAGAAACATCTTTAGAATAACAAAGATAAATATGAAATAAATGTGATTGTTACTGGGATGTGGATTTACAGATTATTATATGATTTTATATCAAGGATTGATAAACATCTTTGGAATAACAAAGATAAATATGAAATAAATGTGATTGTTACTGGGATGTGGATTTACAGATTATTATATGATTTTATAACAAGGATTGATAAACATCTTTAGAATAACAAAGATAAATGTGAAATAAATGTGATTGTTACTGGGATGTGGAATAACAGATTATTATATGATTTTATAACAAGGATTGATAAACATCTTTGGAATAACAAAGATAAATATGAAATAAATGTGATTGTTACTGGGTTGTGGAATTACAGATTATTATATGATTTTATAACAAGGATTGATAAACATCTTTGGAATAACAAAGATAAATATGAAATAAATGTGATTGTTACTGGGATGTGGAATTACAGATTATTATATGATTTTATAACAAGGATTGATAAACATCTTTGGAATAACAAAGATAAATATGAAATAAATGTGATTGTTACTGGGTTGTGGAATTACAGATTATTATATGATTTTACAACAAGGATTGATAAACATCTTTGGAATAACAAAGATAAATATTAAATAAATGTGATTGTTACTGGGTTGTGGAATTACAGATTATTTTTGATTTTATAACAAGGATTGATAAACATCTTTGGAATAACAAAGATAAATATGAAATAAATGTGATTGTTACTGGGATGTGGAATAACAGATTATTATATGATTTTATAACAAGGATTGATAAACATCTTTAGAATAACAAAGATAAATATGAAATAAATGTGATTGTTACTGGGATGTGGAATTACAGATTATTATATGATTTTATAACAAGGATTGATAAACATCTTTGGAATAACAAAGATAAATATGAAATAAATGTGATTGTTACTGGGATGTGGAATTACAGATTATTATATGATTTTATAACAAGGATTGATAAACATCTTTGGAATAACAAAGATAAATATGAAATAAATGTGATTGTTACTGGGTTGTGGAATTACAGATTATTATATGATTTTATAACAAGGATTGATAAACATCTTTGGAATAACAAAGATAAATATTAAATAAATGTGATTGTTACTGGGTTGTGGAATTACAGATTATTATATGATTTTATAACAAGGATTGATAAACATCTTTGGAATAACAAAGATAAATATGAAATAAATGTGATTGTTACTGGGTTGTGGAATTACAGATTATTATATGATTTTATAACAAGGATTGAAAAACATCTTTGGAATAACAAAGATAAATATGAAATAAATGTGATTGTTACTGGGTTGTGGAATTACAGATTATTATATGATTTTATAACAAGGATTGATAAACATCTTTGGAATAACAAAGATAAATATGAAATAAATGTGATTGTTACTGGGATGTGGAATTACAGATTATTATATGATTTTATAACAAGGATTGATAAACATCTTTAGAATAACAAAGATAAATATGAAATAAATGTGATTGTTACTGGGATGTGGAATTACAGATTATTATATGATTTTATAACAAGGATTGATAAACATCTTTGGAATAACAAAGATAAATATTAAATAAATGTGATTGTTACTGGGTTGTGGAATTACAGATTATTATATGATTTTATAACAAGGATTGATAAACATCTTTGGAATAACAAAGATAAATATTAAATAAATGTGATTGTTACTGGGATGTGGAATTACAGATTATTATATGATTTTATAACAAGGATTGATAAACATCTTTGGAATAACAAAGATAAATATGAAATAAATGTGATTGTTACTGGGTTGTGGAATTACAGATTATTATATGATTTTATAACAAGGATTGATAAACATCTTTGGAATAACAAAGATAAATATGAAATAAATGTGATTGTTACTGGGATGTGGAATTACAGATTATTATATGATTTTATAACAAGGATTGATAAACATCTTTAGAATAACAAAGATAAATATGAAATAAATGTGATTGTTACTGGGATGTGGAATTACAGATTATTATATGATTTTATAACAAGGATTGATAAACATCTTTAGAATAACAAAGATAAATATGAAATAAATGTGATTGTTACTGGGATGTGGAATAACAGATTATTATATGATTTTATAACAAGGATTGATAAACATCTTTGGAATAACAAAGATAAATATGAAATAAATGTGATTGTTACTGGGATGTGGATTTACAGATTATTATATGATTTTATAACAAGGATTGATAAACATCTTTGGAATAACAAAGATAAATATTAAATAAATGTGATTGTTACTGGGATGTGGAATAACAGATTATTATATGATTTTATAACAAGGATTGATAAACATCTTTAGAATAACAAAGATGAATATTAAATAAATGTGATTGTTACTGGGATGTGGAATAACAGATTATTATATGATTTTATAACAAGGATTGATAAACATCTTTGGAATAACAAAGATAAATATTAAATAAATGTGATTGTTACTGGGATGTGGAATAACAGATTATTATATGATTTTATAACAAGGATTGATAAACATCTTTAGAATAACAAAGATGAATATTAAATAAATGTGATTGTTACAGGGATGTGGAATAACAGATTATTATATGATTTTATAACAAGGATTGATAAACATCTTTGGAATAACAAAGATAAATATTAAATAAATGTGATTGTTACTGGGATGTGGAATTACAGATTATTATATGATTTTATAACAAGGATTGATAAACATCTTTGGAATAACAAAGATAAATATTAAATAAATGTGATTGTTACTGGGATGTGGAATTACAGATTATTATATGATTTTATAACAAGGATTGATAAACATCTTTAGAATAACAAAGATAAATATGAAATAAATGTGATTGTTACTGGGATGTGGATTTACAGATTATTATATGATTTTATATCAAGGATTGATAAACATCTTTGGAATAACAAAGATAAATATGAAATAAATGTGATTGTTACTGGGATGTGGATTTACAGATTATTATATGATTTTATAAGAAGGATTGATAAACATCTTTAGAATAACAAAGATAAATATGAAATAAATGTGATTGTTACTGGGATGTGGAATAAGAGATTATTATATGATTTTATAACAAGGATTGATAAACATCTTTGGAATAACAAAGATAAATATGAAATAAATGTGATTGTTACTGGGTTGTGGAATTACAGATTATTATATGATTTTATAACAAGGATTGATAAACATCTTTGGAATAACAAAGATAAATATGAAATAAATGTGATTGTTACTGGGATGTGGAATTACAGATTATTATATGATTTTATAACAAGGATTGATAAACATCTTTGGAATAACAAAGATAAATATGAAATAAATGTGATTGTTACTGGGTTGTGGAATTACAGATTATTATATGATTTTACAACAAGGATTGATAAACATCTTTGGAATAACAAAGATAAATATTAAATAAATGTGATTGTTACTGGGTTGTGGAATTACAGATTATTTTTGATTTTATAACAAGGATTGATAAACATCTTTGGAATAACAAAGATAAATATGAAATAAATGTGATTGTTACTGGGATGTGGAATAACAGATTATTATATGATTTTATAACAAGGATTGATAAACATCTTTAGAATAACAAAGATAAATATGAAATAAATGTGATTGTTACTGGGATGTGGAATTACAGATTATTATATGATTTTATAACAAGGATTGATAAACATCTTTGGAATAACAAAGATAAATATGAAATAAATGTGATTGTTACTGGGATGTGGAATTACAGATTATTATATGATTTTATAACAAGGATTGATAAACATCTTTGGAATAACAAAGATAAATATGAAATAAATGTGATTGTTACTGGGTTGTGGAATTACAGATTATTATATGATTTTATAACAAGGATTGATAAACATCTTTGGAATAACAAAGATAAATATGAAATAAATGTGATTGTTACTGGGATGTGGAATTACAGATTATTATATGATTTTATAACAAGGATTGATAAACATCTTTGGAATAACAAAGATAAATATGAAATAAATGTGATTGTTACTGGGATGTGGAATTACAGATTATTATATGATTTTATAACAAGGATTCATAAACATCTTTGGAATAACAAAGATAAATATGAAATAAATGTGATTGTTACTGGGATGTGGAATTACAGATTATTATATGATTTTATAACAAGGATTGAAAAACATCTTTGGAATAACAAAGATAAATATGAAATAAATGTGATTGTTACTGGGTTGTGGAATTACAGATTATTATATGATTTTATAACAAGGATTGATAAACATCTTTGGAATAACAAAGATAAATATGAAATAAATGTGATTGTTACTGGGATGTGGAATTACAGATTATTATATGATTTTATAACAAGGATTGATAAACATCTTTAGAATAACAAAGATAAATATGAAATAAATGTGATTGTTACTGGGATGTGGAATTACAGATTATTATATGATTTTATAACAAGGATTGATAAACATCTTTGGAATAACAAAGATAAATATGAAATAAATGTGATTGTTACTGGGTTGTGGAATTACAGATTATTATATGATTTTATAACAAGGATTGATAAACATCTTTGGAATAACAAAGATAAATATTAAATAAATGTGATTGTTACTGGGATGTGGAATTACAGATTATTATATGATTTTATAACAAGGATTGATAAACATCTTTGGAATAACAAAGATAAATATGAAATAAATGTGATTGTTACTGGGTTGTGGAATTACAGATTATTATATGATTTTATAACAAGGATTGATAAACATCTTTGGAATAACAAAGATAAATATGAAATAAATGTGATTGTTACTGGGATGTGGAATAACAGATTATTATATGATTTTATAACAAGGATTGATAAACATCTTTAGAATAACAAAGATAAATATGAAATAAATGTGATTGTTACTGGGATGTGGAATTACAGATTATTATATGATTTTATAACAAGGATTGATAAACATCTTTAGAATAACAAAGATAAATATGAAATAAATGTGATTGTTACTGGGATGTGGAATAACAGATTATTATATGATTTTATAACAAGGATTGATAAACATCTTTGGAATAACAAAGATAAATATGAAATAAATGTGATTGTTACTGGGATGTGGATTTACAGATTATTATATGATTTTATAACAAGGATTGATAAACATCTTTGGAATAACAAAGATAAATATTAAATAAATGTGATTGTTACTGGGATGTGGAATAACAGATTATTATATGATTTTATAACAAGGATTGATAAACATCTTTAGAATAACAAAGATGAATATTAAATAAATGTGATTGTTACTGGGATGTGGAATAACAGATTATTATATGATTTTATAACAAGGATTGATAAACATCTTTGGAATAACAAAGATAAATATTAAATAAATGTGATTGTTACTGGGATGTGGAATAACAGATTATCATATGATTTTATAACAAGGATTGATAAACATCTTTAGAATAACAAAGATGAATATTAAATAAATGTGATTGTTACAGGGATGTGGAATAACAGATTATTATATGATTTTATAACAAGGATTGATAAACATCTTTGGAATAACAAAGATAAATATTAAATAAATGTGATTGTTACTGGGATGTGGAATTACAGATTATTATATGATTTTATAACAAGGATTGATAAACATCTTTGGAATAACAAAGATAAATATTAAATAAATGTGATTGTTACTGGGATGTGGAATTACAGATTATTATATGATTTTATAACAAGGATTGATAAACATCTTTGGAATAACAAAGATAAATATTAAATAAATGTGATTGTTACTGGGTTGTGGAATTACAGATTATTATATGATTTTATAACAAGGATTGATAAACATCTTTGGAATAACAAAGATAAATATTAAATAAATGTGATTGTTACTGGGATGTGGAATAACAGATTATTATATGATTTTATAACAAGGATTTATAAACATCTTTGGAATAACAAAGATAAATATTAAATAAATGTGATTGTTACTGGGTTGTGGAATTACAGATTATTATATGATTTTATAACAAGGATTGATAAACATCTTTGGAATAACAAAGATGAATATTAAATAAATGTGATTGGTACTGGGTTGTGGAATTACAGATTATTATATGATTTTATAACAAGGATTGATAAACATCTTTGGAATAACAAAGATGAATATTAAATAAATGTGATTGTTACTGGGTTGTGGAATTACAGATTATTATATGATTTTATAACAAGGATTGATAAACATCTTTGGAATAACAAAGATGAATATTAAATAAATGTGATTGTTACTGGGATGTGGAATTACAGATTATTATATGATTTTATAACAAGGATTGATAAACATCTTTAGAATAACAAAGATAAATATGAAATAAATGTGATTGTTACTGGGATGTGGAATAACAGATTATTATATGATTTTATAACAAGGATTGATAAACATCTTTGGAATAACAAAGATAAATATGAAATAAATGTGATTGTTACTGGGATGTGGATTTACAGATTATTATATGATTTTATAACAAGGATTGATAAACATCTTTGGAATAACAAAGATAAATATTAAATAAATGTGATTGTTACTGGGATGTGGAATAACAGATTATTATATGATTTTATAACAAGGATTGATAAACATCTTTAGAATAACAAAGATGAATATTAAATAAATGTGATTGTTACTGGGATGTGGAATAACAGATTATTATATGATTTTATAACAAGGATTGATAAACATCTTTGGAATAACAAAGATAAATATTAAATAAATGTGATTGTTACTGGGATGTGGAATAACAGATTATTATATGATTTTATAACAAGGATTGATAAACATCTTTAGAATAACAAAGATGAATATTAAATAAATGTGATTGTTACAGGGATGTGGAATAACAGATTATTATATGATTTTATAACAAGGATTGATAAACATCTTTGGAATAACAAAGATAAATATTAAATAAATGTGATTGTTACTGGGATGTGGAATTACAGATTATTATATGATTTTATAACAAGGATTGATAAACATCTTTGGAATAACAAAGATAAATATTAAATAAATGTGATTGTTACTGGGATGTGGAATTACAGATTATTATATGATTTTATAACAAGGATTGATAAACATCTTTGGAATAACAAAGATAAATATTAAATAAATGTGATTGTTACTGGGTTGTGGAATTACAGATTATTATATGATTTTATAACAAGGATTGATAAACATCTTTGGAATAACAAAGATAAATATTAAATAAATGTGATTGTTACTGGGATGTGGAATTACAGATTATTATATGATTTTATAACAAGGATTGATAAACATCTTTGGAATAACAAAGATGAATATTAAATAAATGTGATTGTTACTGGGTTGTGGAATTACAGATTATTATATGATTTTATAACAAGGATTGATAAACATCTTTGGAATAACAAAGATGAATATTAAATAAATGTGATTGGTACTGGGTTGTGGAATTACAGATTATTATATGATTTTATAACAAGGATTGATAAACATCTTTGGAATAACAAAGATAAATATTAAATAAATGTGATTGTTACTGGGTTGTGGAATTACAGATTATTATATGATTTTATAACAAGGATTGATAAACATCTTTGGAATAACAAAGATGAATATTAAATAAATGTGATTGGTACTGGGTTGTGGAATTACAGATTATTATATGATTTTATAACAAGGATTGATAAACATCTTTGGAATAACAAAGATGAATATTAAATAAATGTGATTGGTACTGGGTTGTGGAATTACAGATTATTATATGATTTTATAACAAGGATTGATAAACATCTTTGGAATAACAAAGATGAATATTAAATAAATGTGATTGTTACTGGGATGTGGAATTACAGATTATTATATGATTTTATAACAAGGATTGATAAACATCTTTGGAATAACAAAGATAAATATTAAATAAATGTGATTGTTACTGGGATGTGGAATTACAGATTATTATATGATTTTATAACAAGGATTGATAAACATCTTTGGAATAACAAAGATAAATATTAAATAAATGTGATTGTTACTGGGATGTGGAATTACAGATTATTATATGATTTTATAACAAGGATTGATAAACATCTTTGGAATAACAAAGATAAATATGAAATAAATGTGATTGTTACTGGGATGTGGAATAACAGATTATTATATGATTTTATAACAAGGATTGATAAACATCTTTAGAATAACAAAGATAAATATGAAATAAATGTGATTGTTACTGGGATGTGGAATTACAGATTATTATATGATTTTATAACAAGGATTGATAAACATCTTTAGAATAACAAAGATAAATATGAAATAAATGTGATTGTTACTGGGATGTGGAATAACAGATTATTATATGATTTTATAACAAGGATTGATAAACATCTTTGGAATAACAAAGATAAATATGAAATAAATGTGATTGTTACTGGGTTGTGGAATTACAGATTATTATATGATTTTATAACAAGGATTGATAAACATCTTTGGAATAACAAAGATAAATATGAAATAAATGTGATTGTTACTGGGTTGTGGAATTACAGATTATTATATGATTTTATAACAAGGATTGATAAACATCTTTGGAATAACAAAGATAAATATGAAATAAATGTGATTGTTACTGGGATGTGGAATTACAGATTATTATATGATTTTATAACAAGGATTGATAAACATCTTTAGAATAACAAAGATAAATATGAAATAAATGTGATTGTTACTGGGATGTGGAATTACAGATTATTATATGATTTTATAACAAGGATTGATAAACATCTTTGGAATAACAAAGATAAATATGAAATAAATGTGATTGTTACTGGGTTGTGGAATTACAGATTATTATATGATTTTATAACAAGGATTGATAAACATCTTTGGAATAACAAAGATAAATATTAAATAAATGTGATTGTTACTGGGATGTGGAATTACAGATTATTATATGATTTTATAACAAGGATTGATAAACATCTTTGGAATAACAAAGATAAATATGAAATAAATGTGATTGTTACTGGGTTGTGGAATTACAGATTATTATATGATTTTATAACAAGGATTGATAAACATCTTTGGAATAACAAAGATAAATATTAAATAAATGTGATTGTTACTGGGATGTGGATTTACAGATTATTATATGATTTTATAACAAGGATTGATAAACATCTTTGGAATAACAAAGATAAATATGAAATAAATGTGATTGTTACTGGGATGTGGATTTGCAGATTATTATATGATTTTATAACAAGGATTGATAAACATCTTTAGAATAACAACGATAAATATGAAATAAATGTGATTGTTACTGGGATGTGGAATTACAGATTATTATATGATTTTATAACAAGGATTGATAAACATCTTTAGAATAACAACGATAAATATTAAATAAATGTGATTGTTACTGGGATGTGGAATTACAGATTATTATATGATTTTATAACAAGGATTGATAAACATCTTTAGAATAACAAAGATAAATATTAAATAAATGTGATTGTTACTGGGATGTGGAATTACAGATTATTATATGATTTTATAACAAGGATTGAGAAACATCTTTAGAATAACAAAGATAAATATGAAATAAATGTGATTGTTACTGGGATGTGGATTTACAGATTATTATATGATTTTATATCAAGGATTGATAAACATCTTTGGAATAACAAAGATAAATATGAAATAAATGTGATTGTTACTGGGATGTGGATTTACAGATTATTATATGATTTTATAACAAGGATTGATAAACATCTTTAGAATAACAAAGATAAATATGAAATAAATGTGATTGTTACTGGGATGTGGAATAACAGATTATTATATGATTTTATAACAAGGATTGATAAACATCTTTGGAATAACAAAGATAAATATGAAATAAATGTGATTGTTACTGGGTTGTGGAATTACAGATTATTATATGATTTTATAACAAGGATTGATAAACATCTTTGGAATAACAAAGATAAATATGAAATAAATGTGATTGTTACTGGGATGTGGAATTACAGATTATTATATGATTTTATAACAAGGATTGATAAACATCTTTGGAATAACAAAGATAAATATGAAATAAATGTGATTGTTACTGGGTTGTGGAATTACAGATTATTATATGATTTTACAACAAGGATTGATAAACATCTTTGGAATAACAAAGATAAATATTAAATAAATGTGATTGTTACTGGGTTGTGGAATTACAGATTATTTTTGATTTTATAACAAGGATTGATAAACATCTTTGGAATAACAAAGATAAATATGAAATAAATGTGATTGTTACTGGGATGTGGAATAACAGATTATTATATGATTTTATAACAAGGATTGATAAACATCTTTAGAATAACAAAGATAAATATGAAATAAATGTGATTGTTACTGGGATGTGGAATTACAGATTATTATATGATTTTATAACAAGGATTGATAAACATCTTTGGAATAACAAAGATAAATATGAAATAAATGTGATTGTTACTGGGATGTGGAATTACAGATTATTATATGATTTTATAACAAGGATTGATAAACATCTTTGGAATAACAAAGATAAATATGAAATAAATGTGATTGTTACTGGGTTGTGGAATTACAGATTATTATATGATTTTATAACAAGGATTGATAAACATCTTTGGAATAACAAAGATAAATATTAAATAAATGTGATTGTTACTGGGTTGTGGAATTACAGATTATTATATGATTTTATAACAAGGATTGATAAACATCTTTGGAATAACAAAGATAAATATGAAATAAATGTGATTGTTACTGGGTTGTGGAATTACAGATTATTATATGATTTCATAACAAGGATTGAAAAACATCTTTGGAATAACAAAGATAAATATGAAATAAATGTGATTGTTACTGGGTTGTGGAATTACAGATTATTATATGATTTTATAACAAGGATTGATAAACATCTTTGGAATAACAAAGATAAATATGAAATAAATGTGATTGTTACTGGGATGTGGAATTACAGATTATTATATGATTTTATAACAAGGATTGATAAACATCTTTAGAATAACAAAGATAAATATGAAATAAATGTGATTGTTACTGGGATGTGGAATTACAGATTATTATATGATTTTATAACAAGGATTGATAAACATCTTTGGAATAACAAAGATAAATATTAAATAAATGTGATTGTTACTGGGTTGTGGAATTACAGATTATTATATGATTTTATAACAAGGATTGATAAACATCTTTGGAATAACAAAGATAAATATTAAATAAATGTGATTGTTACTGGGATGTGGAATTACAGATTATTATATGATTTTATAACAAGGATTGATAAACATCTTTGGAATAACAAAGATAAATATGAAATAAATGTGATTGTTACTGGGTTGTGGAATTACAGATTATTATATGATTTTATAACAAGGATTGATAAACATCTTTGGAATAACAAAGATAAATATGAAATAAATGTGATTGTTACTGGGATGTGGAATAACAGATTATTATATGATTTTATAACAAGGATTGATAAACATCTTTAGAATAACAAAGATAAATATGAAATAAATGTGATTGTTACTGGGATGTGGAATTACAGATTATTATATGATTTTATAACAAGGATTGATAAACATCTTTAGAATAACAAAGATAAATATGAAATAAATGTGATTGTTACTGGGATGTGGAATAACAGATTATTATATGATTTTATAACAAGGATTGATAAACATCTTTGGAATAACAAAGATAAATATGAAATAAATGTGATTGTTACTGGGATGTGGATTTACAGATTATTATATGATTTTATAACAAGGATTGATAAACATCTTTGGAATAACAAAGATAAATATTAAATAAATGTGATTGTTACTGGGATGTGGAATAACAGATTATTATATGATTTTATAACAAGGATTGATAAACATCTTTAGAATAACAAAGATGAATATTAAATAAATGTGATTGTTACTGGGATGTGGAATAACAGATTATTATATGATTTTATAACAAGGATTGATAAACATCTTTGGAATAACAAAGATAAATATTAAATAAATGTGATTGTTACTGGGATGTGGAATAACAGATTATTATATGATTTTATAACAAGGATTGATAAACATCTTTAGAATAACAAAGATGAATATTAAATAAATGTGATTGTTACAGGGATGTGGAATAACAGATTATTATATGATTTTATAACAAGGATTGATAAACATCTTTGGAATAACAAAGATAAATATTAAATAAATGTGATTGTTACTGGGATGTGGAATTACAGATTATTATATGATTTTATAACAAGGATTGATAAACATCTTTGGAATAACAAAGATAAATATTAAATAAATGTGATTGTTACTGGGATGTGGAATTACAGATTATTATATGATTTTATAACAAGGATTGATAAACATCTTTAGAATAACAAAGATAAATATGAAATAAATGTGATTGTTACTGGGATGTGGATTTACAGATTATTATATGATTTTATATCAAGGATTGATAAACATCTTTGGAATAACAAAGATAAATATGAAATAAATGTGATTGTTACTGGGATGTGGATTTACAGATTATTATATGATTTTATAAGAAGGATTGATAAACATCTTTAGAATAACAAAGATAAATATGAAATAAATGTGATTGTTACTGGGATGTGGAATAACAGATTATTATATGATTTTATAACAAGGATTGATAAACATCTTTGGAATAACAAAGATAAATATGAAATAAATGTGATTGTTACTGGGTTGTGGAATTACAGATTATTATATGATTTTATAACAAGGATTGATAAACATCTTTGGAATAACAAAGATAAATATGAAATAAATGTGATTGTTACTGGGATGTGGAATTACAGATTATTATATGATTTTATAACAAGGATTGATAAACATCTTTGGAATAACAAAGATAAATATGAAATAAATGTGATTGTTACTGGGTTGTGGAATTACAGATTATTATATGATTTTACAACAAGGATTGATAAACATCTTTGGAATAACAAAGATAAATATTAAATAAATGTGATTGTTACTGGGTTGTGGAATTACAGATTATTTTTGATTTTATAACAAGGATTGATAAACATCTTTGGAATAACAAAGATAAATATGAAATAAATGTGATTGTTACTGGGATGTGGAATAACAGATTATTATATGATTTTATAACAAGGATTGATAAACATCTTTAGAATAACAAAGATAAATATGAAATAAATGTGATTGTTACTGGGATGTGGAATTACAGATTATTATATGATTTTATAACAAGGATTGATAAACATCTTTGGAATAACAAAGATAAATATGAAATAAATGTGATTGTTACTGGGATGTGGAATAACAGATTATTATATGATTTTATAACAAGGATTGATAAACATCTTTAGAATAACAAAGATAAATATGAAATAAATGTGATTGTTACTGGGATGTGGAATTACAGATTATTATATGATTTTATAACAAGGATTGATAAACATCTTTGGAATAACAAAGATAAATATGAAATAAATGTGATTGTTACTGGGATGTGGAATTACAGATTATTATATGATTTTATAACAAGGATTGATAAACATCTTTGGAATAACAAAGATAAATATGAAATAAATGTGATTGTTACTGGGTTGTGGAATTACAGATTATTATATGATTTTATAACAAGGATTGAAAAACATCTTTGGAATAACAAAGATAAATATGAAATAAATGTGATTGTTACTGGGTTGTGGAATTACAGATTATTATATGATTTTATAACAAGGATTGATAAACATCTTTGGAATAACAAAGATAAATATGAAATAAATGTGATTGTTACTGGGATGTGGAATTACAGATTATTATATGATTTTATAACAAGGATTGATAAACATCTTTAGAATAACAAAGATAAATATGAAATAAATGTGATTGTTACTGGGATGTGGAATTACAGATTATTATATGATTTTATAACAAGGATTGATAAACATCTTTGGAATAACAAAGATAAATATGAAATAAATGTGATTGTTACTGGGTTGTGGAATTACAGATTATTATATGATTTTATAACAAGGATTGATAAACATCATTGGAATAACAAAGATAAATATTAAATAAATGTGATTGTTACTGGGATGTGGAATTACAGATTATTATATGATTTTATAACAAGGATTGATAAACATCTTTGGAATAACAAAGATAAATATGAAATAAATGTGATTGTTACTGGGTTGTGGAATTACAGATTATTATATGATTTTATAACAAGGATTGATAAACATCTTTGGAATAACAAAGATAAATATGAAATAAATGTGATTGTTACTGGGATGTGGAATAACAGATTATTATATGATTTTATAACAAGGATTGATAAACATCTTTAGAATAACAAAGATAAATATGAAATAAATGTGATTGTTACTGGGATGTGGAATTACAGATTATTATATGATTTTATAACAAGGATTGATAAACATCTTTAGAATAACAAAGATAAATATGAAATAAATGTGATTGTTACTGGGATGTGGAATAACAGATTATTATATGATTTTATAACAAGGATTGATAAACATCTTTGGAATAACAAAGATAAATATGAAATAAATGTGATTGTTACTGGGATGTGGAATTACAGATTATTATATGATTTTATAACAAGGATTGATAAACATCTTTAGAATAACAAAGATAAATATGAAATAAATGTGATTGTTACTGGGATGTGGATTTACAGATTATTATATGATTTTATATCAAGGATTGATAAACATCTTTGGAATAACAAAGATAAATATGAAATAAATGTGATTGTTACTGGGATGTGGATTTACAGATTATTATATGATTTTATAAGAAGGATTGATAAACATCTTTAGAATAACAAAGATAAATATGAAATAAATGTGATTGTTACTGGGATGTGGAATAACAGATTATTATATGATTTTATAACAAGGATTGATAAACATCTTTGGAATAACAAAGATAAATATGAAATAAATGTGATTGTTACTGGGTTGTGGAATTACAGATTATTATATGATTTTATAACAAGGATTGAAAAACATCTTTGGAATAACAAAGATAAATATGAAATAAATGTGATTGTTACTGGGTTGTGGAATTACAGATTATTATATGATTTTATAACAAGGATTGATAAACATCTTTGGAATAACAAAGATAAATATGAAATAAATGTGATTGTTACTGGGATGTGGAATTACAGATTATTATATGATTTTATAACAAGGATTGATAAACATCTTTAGAATAACAAAGATAAATATGAAATAAATGTGATTGTTACTGGGATGTGGAATTACAGATTATTATATGATTTTATAACAAGGATTGATAAACATCTTTGGAATAACAAAGATAAATATTAAATAAATGTGATTGTTACTGGGTTGTGGAATTACAGATTATTATATGATTTTATAACAAGGATTGATAAACATCTTTGGAATAACAAAGATAAATATTAAATAAATGTGATTGTTACTGGGATGTGGAATTACAGATTATTATATGATTTTATAACAAGGATTGATAAACATCTTTGGAATAACAAAGATAAATATGAAATAAATGTGATTGTTACTGGGTTGTGGAATTACAGATTATTATATGATTTTATAACAAGGATTGATAAACATCTTTGGAATAACAAAGATAAATATGAAATAAATGTGATTGTTACTGGGATGTGGAATAACAGATTATTATATGATTTTATAACAAGGATTGATAAACATCTTTAGAATAACAAAGATAAATATGAAATAAATGTGATTGTTACTGGGATGTGGAATTACAGATTATTATATGATTTTATAACAAGGATTGATAAACATCTTTAGAATAACAAAGATAAATATGAAATAAATGTGATTGTTACTGGGATGTGGAATAACAGATTATTATATGATTTTATAACAAGGATTGATAAACATCTTTGGAATAACAAAGATAAATATGAAATAAATGTGATTGTTACTGGGATGTGGATTTACAGATTATTATATGATTTTATAACAAGGATTGATAAACATCTTTGGAATAACAAAGATAAATATTAAATAAATGTGATTGTTACTGGGATGTGGAATAACAGATTATTATATGATTTTATAACAAGGATTGATAAACATCTTTAGAATAACAAAGATGAATATTAAATAAATGTGATTGTTACTGGGATGTGGAATAACAGATTATTATATGATTTTATAACAAGGATTGATAAACATCTTTGGAATAACAAAGATAAATATTAAATAAATGTGATTGTTACTGGGATGTGGAATAACAGATTATTATATGATTTTATAACAAGGATTGATAAACATCTTTAGAATAACAAAGATGAATATTAAATAAATGTGATTGTTACAGGGATGTGGAATAACAGATTATTATATGATTTTATAACAAGGATTGATAAACATCTTTGGAATAACAAAGATAAATATTAAATAAATGTGATTGTTACTGGGATGTGGAATTACAGATTATTATATGATTTTATAACAAGGATTGATAAACATCTTTGGAATAACAAAGATAAATATTAAATAAATGTGATTGTTACTGGGATGTGGAATTACAGATTATTATATGATTTTATAACAAGGATTGATAAACATCTTTAGAATAACAAAGATAAATATGAAATAAATGTGATTGTTACTGGGATGTGGATTTACAGATTATTATATGATTTTATATCAAGGATTGATAAACATCTTTGGAATAACAAAGATAAATATGAAATAAATGTGATTGTTACTGGGATGTGGATTTACAGATTATTATATGATTTTATAAGAAGGATTGATAAACATCTTTAGAATAACAAAGATAAATATGAAATAAATGTGATTGTTACTGGGATGTGGAATAACAGATTATTATATGATTTTATAACAAGGATTGATAAACATCTTTGGAATAACAAAGATAAATATGAAATAAATGTGATTGTTACTGGGTTGTGGAATTACAGATTATTATATGATTTTATAACAAGGATTGATAAACATCTTTGGAATAACAAAGATAAATATGAAATAAATGTGATTGTTACTGGGATGTGGAATTACAGATTATTATATGATTTTATAACAAGGATTGATAAACATCTTTGGAATAACAAAGATAAATATGAAATAAATGTGATTGTTACTGGGTTGTGGAATTACAGATTATTATATGATTTTACAACAAGGATTGATAAACATCTTTGGAATAACAAAGATAAATATTAAATAAATGTGATTGTTACTGGGTTGTGGAATTACAGATTATTTTTGATTTTATAACAAGGATTGATAAACATCTTTGGAATAACAAAGATAAATATGAAATAAATGTGATTGTTACTGGGATGTGGAATAACAGATTATTATATGATTTTATAACAAGGATTGATAAACATCTTTAGAATAACAAAGATAAATATGAAATAAATGTGATTGTTACTGGGATGTGGAATTACAGATTATTATATGATTTTATAACAAGGATTGATAAACATCTTTGGAATAACAAAGATAAATATGAAATAAATGTGATTGTTACTGGGATGTGGAATTACAGATTATTATATGATTTTATAACAAGGATTGATAAACATCTTTGGAATAACAAAGATAAATATGAAATAAATGTGATTGTTACTGGGTTGTGGAATTACAGATTATTATATGATTTTATAACAAGGATTGATAAACATCTTTGGAATAACAAAGATAAATATTAAATAAATGTGATTGTTACTGGGTTGTGGAATTACAGATTATTATATGATTTTATAACAAGGATTGATAAACATCTTTGGAATAACAAAGATAAATATGAAATAAATGTGATTGTTACTGGGTTGTGGAATTACAGATTATTATATGATTTTATAACAAGGATTGAAAAACATCTTTGGAATAACAAAGATAAATATGAAATAAATGTGATTGTTACTGGGTTGTGGAATTACAGATTATTATATGATTTTATAACAAGGATTGATAAACATCTTTGGAATAACAAAGATAAATATGAAATAAATGTGATTGTTACTGGGATGTGGAATTACAGATTATTATATGATTTTATAACAAGGATTGATAAACATCTTTAGAATAACAAAGATAAATATGAAATAAATGTGATTGTTACTGGGATGTGGAATTACAGATTATTATATGATTTTATAACAAGGATTGATAAACATCTTTGGAATAACAAAGATAAATATGAAATAAATGTGATTGTTACTGGGTTGTGGAATTACAGATTATTATATGATTTTATAACAAGGATTGATAAACATCTTTGGAATAACAAAGATAAATATTAAATAAATGTGATTGTTACTGGGATGTGGAATTACAGATTATTATATGATTTTATAACAAGGATTGATAAACATCTTTGGAATAACAAAGATAAATATGAAATAAATGTGATTGTTACTGGGTTGTGGAATTACAGATTATTATATGATTTTATAACAAGGATTGATAAACATCTTTGGAATAACAAAGATAAATATGAAATAAATGTGATTGTTACTGGGATGTGGAATAACAGATTATTATATGATTTTATAACAAGGATTGATAAACATCTTTAGAATAACAAAGATAAATATGAAATAAATGTGATTGTTACTGGGATGTGGAATTACAGATTATTATATGATTTTATAACAAGGATTGATAAACATCTTTAGAATAACAAAGATAAATATGAAATAAATGTGATTGTTACTGGGATGTGGAATAACAGATTATTATATGATTTTATAACAAGGATTGATAAACATCTTTGGAATAACAAAGATAAATATGAAATAAATGTGATTGTTACTGGGATGTGGAATTACAGATTATTATATGATTTTATAACAAGGATTGATAAACATCTTTAGAATAACAAAGATAAATATGAAATAAATGTGATTGTTACTGGGATGTGGATTTACAGATTATTATATGATTTTATATCAAGGATTGATAAACATCTTTGGAATAACAAAGATAAATATGAAATAAATGTGATTGTTACTGGGATGTGGATTTACAGATTATTATATGATTTTATAAGAAGGATTGATAAACATCTTTAGAATAACAAAGATAAATATGAAATAAATGTGATTGTTACTGGGATGTGGAATAACAGATTATTATATGATTTTATAACAAGGATTGATAAACATCTTTGGAATAACAAAGATAAATATGAAATAAATGTGATTGTTACTGGGTTGTGGAATTACAGATTATTATATGATTTTATAACAAGGATTGATAAACATCTTTGGAATAACAAAGATAAATATGAAATAAATGTGATTGTTACTGGGATGTGGAATTACAGATTATTATATGATTTTATAACAAGGATTGATAAACATCTTTGGAATAACAAAGATAAATATGAAATAAATGTGATTGTTACTGGGTTGTGGAATTACAGATTATTATATGATTTTACAACAAGGATTGATAAACATCTTTGGAATAACAAAGATAAATATTAAATAAATGTGATTGTTACTGGGTTGTGGAATTACAGATTATTTTTGATTTTATAACAAGGATTGATAAACATCTTTGGAATAACAAAGATAAATAGGAATTAAATGTGATTGTTACTGGGTTGTGGAATTACAGATTATTATATGATTTTATAACAAGGATTGATAAACATCTTTGGAATAACAAAGATAAATATGAAATAAATGTGATTGTTACTGGGTTGTGGAATTACAGATTATTATATGATTTTACAACAAGGATTGATAAACATCTTTGGAATAACAAAGATAAATATTAAATAAATGTGATTGTTACTGGGTTGTGGAATTACAGATTATTTTTGATTTTATAACAAGGATTGATAAACATCTTTGGAATAACAAAGATAAATATTAAATAAATGTGATTGTTACTGGGTTGTGGAATTACAGATTATTATATGATTTTATAACAAGGATTGATAAACATCTTTGGAATAACAAAGATAAATATGAAATAAATGTGATTGTTACTGGGTTGTGGAATTACAGATTATTATATGATTTTATAACAAGGATTGAAAAACATCTTTGGAATAACAAAGATAAATATGAAATAAATGTGATTGTTACTGGGTTGTGGAATTACAGATTATTATATGATTTTATAACAAGGATTGATAAACATCTTTGGAATAACAAAGATAAATATGAAATAAATGTGATTGTTACTGGGATGTGGAATTACAGATTATTATATGATTTTATAACAAGGATTGATAAACATCTTTAGAATAACAAAGATAAATATGAAATAAATGTGATTGTTACTGGGATGTGGAATTACAGATTATTATATGATTTTATAACAAGGATTGATAAACATCTTTGGAATAACAAAGATAAATATGAAATAAATGTGATTGTTACTGGGTTGTGGAATTACAGATTATTATATGATTTTATAACAAGGATTGATAAACATCTTTGGAATAACAAAGATAAATATTAAATAAATGTGATTGTTACTGGGATGTGGAATTACAGATTATTATATGATTTTATAACAAGGATTGATAAACATCTTTGGAATAACAAAGATAAATATGAAATAAATGTGATTGTTACTGGGTTGTGGAATTACAGATTATTATATGATTTTATAACAAGGATTGATAAACATCTTTGGAATAACAAAGATAAATATGAAATAAATGTGATTGTTACTGGGATGTGGAATAACAGATTATTATATGATTTTATAACAAGGATTGATAAACATCTTTAGAATAACAAAGATAAATATGAAATAAATGTGATTGTTACTGGGATGTGGAATTACAGATTATTATATGATTTTATAACAAGGATTGATAAACATCTTTAGAATAACAAAGATAAATATGAAATAAATGTGATTGTTACTGGGATGTGGAATAACAGATTATTATATGATTTTATAACAAGGATTGATAAACATCTTTGGAATAACAAAGATAAATATGAAATAAATGTGATTGTTACTGGGATGTGGATTTACAGATTATTATATGATTTTATAACAAGGATTGATAAACATCTTTGGAATAACAAAGATAAATATTAAATAAATGTGATTGTTACTGGGATGTGGAATAACAGATTATTATATGATTTTATAACAAGGATTGATAAACATCTTTAGAATAACAAAGATGAATATTAAATAAATGTGATTGTTACTGGGATGTGGAATAACAGATTATTATATGATTTTATAACAAGGATTGATAAACATCTTTGGAATAACAAAGATAAATATTAAATAAATGTGATTGTTACTGGGATGTGGAATAACAGATTATTATATGATTTTATAACAAGGATTGATAAACATCTTTAGAATAACAAAGATGAATATTAAATAAATGTGATTGTTACAGGGATGTGGAATAACAGATTATTATATGATTTTATAACAAGGATTGATAAACATCTTTGGAATAACAAAGATAAATATTAAATAAATGTGATTGTTACTGGGATGTGGAATTACAGATTATTATATGATTTTATAACAAGGATTGATAAACATCTTTGGAATAACAAAGATAAATATTAAATAAATGTGATTGTTACTGGGATGTGGAATTACAGATTATTATATGATTTTATAACAAGGATTGATAAACATCTTTGGAATAACAAAGATAAATATTAAATAAATGTGATTGTTACTGGGTTGTGGAATTACACATTATTATATGATTTTATAACAAGGATTGATAAACATCTTTGGAATAACAAAGATAAATATGAAATAAATGTGATTGTTACTGGGATGTGGAATAACAGATTATTATATGATTTTATAACAAGGATTTATAAACATCTTTGGAATAACAAAGATAAATATTAAATAAATGTGATTGTTACTGGGTTGTGGAATTACAGATTATTATATGATTTTACAACAAGGATTGATAAACATCTTTGGAATAACAAAGATAAATATTAAATAAATGTGATTGTTACTGGGTTGTGGAATTACAGATTATTTTTGATTTTATAACAAGGATTGATAAACATCTTTGGAATAACAAAGATAAATATTAAATAAATGTGATTGTTACTGGGTTGTGGAATTACAGATTATTATATGATTTTATAACAAGGATTGATAAACATCTTTGGAATAACAAAGATAAATATGAAATAAATGTGATTGTTACTGGGTTGTGGAATTACAGATTATTATATGATTTTATAACAAGGATTGAAAAACATCTTTGGAATAACAAAGATAAATATGAAATAAATGTGATTGTTACTGGGTTGTGGAATTACAGATTATTATATGATTTTATAACAAGGATTGATAAACATCTTTGGAATAACAAAGATAAATATGAAATAAATGTGATTGTTACTGGGATGTGGAATTACAGATTATTATATGATTTTATAACAAGGATTGATAAACATCTTTAGAATAACAAAGATAAATATGAAATAAATGTGATTGTTACTGGGATGTGGAATTACAGATTATTATATGATTTTATAACAAGGATTGATAAACATCTTTGGAATAACAAAGATAAATATGAAATAAATGTGATTGTTACTGGGTTGTGGAATTACAGATTATTATATGATTTTATAACAAGGATTGATAAACATCTTTGGAATAACAAAGATAAATATTAAATAAATGTGATTGTTACTGGGATGTGGAATTACAGATTATTATATGATTTTATAACAAGGATTGATAAACATCTTTGGAATAACAAAGATAAATATGAAATAAATGTGATTGTTACTGGGTTGTGGAATTACAGATTATTATATGATTTTATAACAAGGATTGATAAACATCTTTGGAATAACAAAGATAAATATGAAATAAATGTGATTGTTACTGGGATGTGGAATAACAGATTATTATATGATTTTATAACAAGGATTGATAAACATCTTTAGAATAACAAAGATAAATATGAAATAAATGTGATTGTTACTGGGATGTGGAATTACAGATTATTATATGATTTTATAACAAGGATTGATAAACATCTTTAGAATAACAAAGATAAATATGAAATAAATGTGATTGTTACTGGGATGTGGAATAACAGATTATTATATGATTTTATAACAAGGATTGATAAACATCTTTGGAATAACAAAGATAAATATGAAATAAATGTGATTGTTACTGGGATGTGGATTTACAGATTATTATATGATTTTATAACAAGGATTGATAAACATCTTTGGAATAACAAAGATAAATATTAAATAAATGTGATTGTTACTGGGATGTGGAATAACAGATTATTATATGATTTTATAACAAGGATTGATAAACATCTTTAGAATAACAAAGATGAATATTAAATAAATGTGATTGTTACTGGGATGTGGAATAACAGATTATTATATGATTTTATAACAAGGATTGATAAACATCTTTGGAATAACAAAGATAAATATTAAATAAATGTGATTGTTACTGGGATGTGGAATAACAGATTATTATATGATTTTATAACAAGGATTGATAAACATCTTTAGAATAACAAAGATGAATATTAAATAAATGTGATTGTTACAGGGATGTGGAATAACAGATTATTATATGATTTTATAACAAGGATTGATAAACATCTTTGGAATAACAAAGATAAATATTAAATAAATGTGATTGTTACTGGGATGTGGAATTACAGATTATTATATGATTTTATAACAAGGATTGATAAACATCTTTGGAATAACAAAGATAAATATTAAATAAATGTGATTGTTACTGGGATGTGGAATTACAGATTATTATATGATTTTATAACAAGGATTGATAAACATCTTTGGAATAACAAAGATAAATATTAAATAAATGTGATTGTTACTGGGTTGTGGAATTACACATTATTATATGATTTTATAACAAGGATTGATAAACATCTTTGGAATAACAAAGATAAATATTAAATAAATGTGATTGTTACTGGGATGTGGAATAACAGATTATTATATGATTTTATAACAAGGATTTATAAACATCTTTGGAATAACAAAGATAAATATTAAATAAATGTGATTGTTACTGGGTTGTGGAATTACAGATTATTATATGATTTTATAACAAGGATTGATAAACATCTTTGGAATAACAAAGATGAATATTAAATAAATGTGATTGGTACTGGGTTGTGGATTTACAGATTATTATATGATTTTATAACAAGGATTGATAAACATCTTTGGAATAACAAAGATGAATATTAAATAAATGTGATTGTTACTGGGTTGTGGAATTACAGATTATTATATGATTTTATAACAAGGATTGATAAACATCTTTGGAATAACAAAGATGAATATTAAATAAATGTGATTGTTACTGGGATGTGGAATTACAGATTATTATATGATTTTATAACAAGGATTGATAAACATCTTTAGAATAACAAAGATAAATATGAAATAAATGTGATTGTTACTGGGATGTGGAATAACAGATTATTATATGATTTTATAACAAGGATTGATAAACATCTTTGGAATAACAAAGATAAATATGAAATAAATGTGATTGTTACTGGGATGTGGATTTACAGATTATTATATGATTTTATAACAAGGATTGATAAACATCTTTGGAATAACAAAGATAAATATTAAATAAATGTGATTGTTACTGGGATGTGGAATAACAGATTATTATATGATTTTATAACAAGGATTGATAAACATCTTTAGAATAACAAAGATGAATATTAAATAAATGTGATTGTTACTGGGATGTGGAATAACAGATTATTATATGATTTTATAACAAGGATTGATAAACATCTTTGGAATAACAAAGATAAATATTAAATAAATGTGATTGTTACTGGGATGTGGAATAACAGATTATTATATGATTTTATAACAAGGATTGATAAACATCTTTAGAATAACAAAGATGAATATTAAATAAATGTGATTGTTACAGGGATGTGGAAAAACAGATTATTATATGATTTTATAACAAGGATTGATAAACATCTTTGGAATAACAAAGATAAATATTAAATAAATGTGATTGTTACTGGGATGTGGAATTACAGATTATTATATGATTTTATAACAAGGATTGATAAACATCTTTGGAATAACAAAGATAAATATTAAATAAATGTGATTGTTACTGGGATGTGGAATTACAGATTATTATATGATTTTATAACAAGGATTGATAAACATCTTTGGAATAACAAAGATAAATATTAAATAAATGTGATTGTTACTGGGTTGTGGAATTACAGATTATTATATGATTTTATAACAAGGATTGATAAACATCTTTGGAATAACAAAGATAAATATTAAATAAATGTGATTGTTACTGGGATGTGTAATAACAGATTATTATATGATTTTATAACAAGGATTTATAAACATCTTTGGAATAACAAAGATAAATATTAAATAAATGTGATTGTTACTGGGTTGTGGAATTACAGATTATTATATGATTTTATAACAAGGATTGATAAACATCTTTGGAATAACAAAGATAAATATTAAATAAATGTGATTGTTACTGGGATGTGTAATAACAGATTATTATATGATTTTATAACAAGGATTGATAAACATCTTTGGAATAACAAAGATAAATATGAAATAAATGTGATTGTTACTGGGTTGTGGAATTACAGATTATTATATGATTTTACAACAAGGATTGATAAACATCTTTGGAATAACAAAGATAAATATTAAATAAATGTGATTGTTACTGGGTTGTGGAATTACAGATTATTTTTGATTTTATAACAAGGATTGATAAACATCTTTGGAATAACAAAGATAAATAGGAAATAAATGTGATTGTTACTGGGTTGTGGAATTACAGATTATTATATGATTTTATAACAAGGATTGATAAACATCTTTGGAATAACAAAGATAAATATGAAATAAATGTGATTGTTACTGGGATGTGGAATAACAGATTATTATATGATTTTATAACAAGGATTGATAAACATCTTTAGAATAACAAAGATAAATATGAAATAAATGTGATTGTTACTGGGATGTGGAATTACAGATTATTATATGATTTTATAACAAGGATTGATAAACATCTTTAGAATAACAAAGATAAATATGAAATAAATGTGATTGTTACTGGGATGTGGAATAACAGATTATTATATGATTTTATAACAAGGATTGATAAACATCTTTGGAATAACAAAGATAAATATGAAATAAATGTGATTGTTACTGGGATGTGGAATTACAGATTATTATATGATTTTATAACAAGGATTGATAAACATCTTTAGAATAACAAAGATAAATATGAAATAAATGTGATTGTTACTGGGATGTGGATTTACAGATTATTATATGATTTTATATCAAGGATTGATAAACATCTTTGGAATAACAAAGATAAATATGAAATAAATGTGATTGTTACTGGGATGTGGATTTACAGATTATTATATGATTTTATAAGAAGGATTGATAAACATCTTTAGAATAACAAAGATAAATATGAAATAAATGTGATTGTTACTGGGATGTGGAATAACAGATTATTATATGATTTTATAACAAGGATTGATAAACATCTTTGGAATAACAAAGATAAATATGAAATAAATGTGATTGTTACTGGGTTGTGGAATTACAGATTATTATATGATTTTATAACAAGGATTGATAAACATCTTTGGAATAACAAAGATAAATATGAAATAAATGTGATTGTTACTGGGATGTGGAATTACAGATTATTATATGATTTTATAACAAGGATTGATAAACATCTTTGGAATAACAAAGATAAATATGAAATAAATGTGATTGTTACTGGGTTGTGGAATTACAGATTATTATATGATTTTACAACAAGGATTGATAAACATCTTTGGAATAACAAAGATAAATATTAAATAAATGTGATTGTTACTGGGTTGTGGAATTACAGATTATTTTTGATTTTATAACAAGGATTGATAAACATCTTTGGAATAACAAAGATAAATATTAAATAAATGTGATTGTTACTGGGTTGTGGAATTACAGATTATTATATGATTTTATAACAAGGATTGATAAACATCTTTGGAATAACAAAGATAAATATGAAATAAATGTGATTGTTACTGGGTTGTGGAATTACAGATTATTATATGATTTTATAACAAGGATTGAAAAACATCTTTGGAATAACAAAGATAAATATGAAATAAATGTGATTGTTACTGGGTTGTGGAATTACAGATTATTATATGATTTTATAACAAGGATTGATAAACATCTTTGGAATAACAAAGATAAATATGAAATAAATGTGATTGTTACTGGGATGTGGAATTACAGATTATTATATGATTTTATAACAAGGATTGATAAACATCTTTAGAATAACAAAGATAAATATGAAATAAATGTGATTGTTACTGGGATGTGGAATTACAGATTATTATATGATTTTATAACAAGGATTGATAAACATCTTTGGAATAACAAAGATAAATATGAAATAAATGTGATTGTTACTGGGTTGTGGAATTACAGATTATTATATGATTTTATAACAAGGATTGATAAACATCTTTGGAATAACAAAGATAAATATTAAATAAATGTGATTGTTACTGGGATGTGGAATTACAGATTATTATATGATTTTATAACAAGGATTGATAAACATCTTTGGAATAACAAAGATAAATATGAAATAAATGTGATTGTTACTGGGTTGTGGAATTACAGATTATTATATGATTTTATAACAAGGATTGATAAACATCTTTGGAATAACAAAGATAAATATGAAATAAATGTGATTGTTACTGGGATGTGGAATAACAGATTATTATATGATTTTATAACAAGGATTGATAAACATCTTTAGAATAACAAAGATAAATATGAAATAAATGTGATTGTTACTGGGATGTGGAATTACAGATTATTATATGATTTTATAACAAGGATTGATAAACATCTTTAGAATAACAAAGATAAATATGAAATAAATGTGATTGTTACTGGGATGTGGAATAACAGATTATTATATGATTTTATAACAAGGATTGATAAACATCTTTGGAATAACAAAGATAAATATGAAATAAATGTGATTGTTACTGGGATGTGGATTTACAGATTATTATATGATTTTATAACAAGGATTGATAAACATCTTTGGAATAACAAAGATAAATATTAAATAAATGTGATTGTTACTGGGATGTGGAATAACAGATTATTATATGATTTTATAACAAGGATTGATAAACATCTTTAGAATAACAAAGATGAATATTAAATAAATGTGATTGTTACTGGGATGTGGAATAACAGATTATTATATGATTTTATAACAAGGATTGATAAACATCTTTGGAATAACAAAGATAAATATTAAATAAATGTGATTGTTACTGGGATGTGGAATAACAGATTATTATATGATTTTATAACAAGGATTGATAAACATCTTTAGAATAACAAAGATGAATATTAAATAAATGTGATTGTTACAGGGATGTGGAATAACAGATTATTATATGATTTTATAACAAGGATTGATAAACATCTTTGGAATAACAAAGATAAATATTAAATAAATGTGATTGTTACTGGGATGTGGAATTACAGATTATTATATGATTTTATAACAAGGATTGATAAACATCTTTGGAATAACAAAGATAAATATTAAATAAATGTGATTGTTACTGGGATGTGGAATTACAGATTATTATATGATTTTATAACAAGGATTGATAAACATCTTTGGAATAACAAAGATAAATATTAAATAAATGTGATTGTTACTGGGTTGTGGAATTACACATTATTATATGATTTTATAACAAGGATTGATAAACATCTTTGGAATAACAAAGATAAATATTAAATAAATGTGATTGTTACTGGGATGTGGAATAACAGATTATTATATGATTTTATAACAAGGATTTATAAACATCTTTGGAATAACAAAGATAAATATTAAATAAATGTGATTGTTACTGGGTTGTGGAATTACAGATTATTATATGATTTTACAACAAGGATTGATAAACATCTTTGGAATAACAAAGATAAATATTAAATAAATGTGATTGTTACTGGGTTGTGGAATTACAGATTATTTTTGATTTTATAACAAGGATTGATAAACATCTTTGGAATAACAAAGATAAATATTAAATAAATGTGATTGTTACTGGGTTGTGGAATTACAGATTATTATATGATTTTATAACAAGGATTGATAAACATCTTTGGAATAACAAAGATAAATATGAAATAAATGTGATTGTTACTGGGTTGTGGAATTACAGATTATTATATGATTTTATAACAAGGATTGAAAAACATCTTTGGAATAACAAAGATAAATATGAAATAAATGTGATTGTTACTGGGTTGTGGAATTACAGATTATTATATGATTTTATAACAAGGATTGATAAACATCTTTGGAATAACAAAGATAAATATGAAATAAATGTGATTGTTACTGGGATGTGGAATTACAGATTATTATATGATTTTATAACAAGGATTGATAAACATCTTTAGAATAACAAAGATAAATATGAAATAAATGTGATTGTTACTGGGATGTGGAATTACAGATTATTATATGATTTTATAACAAGGATTGATAAACATCTTTGGAATAACAAAGATAAATATGAAATAAATGTGATTGTTACTGGGTTGTGGAATTACAGATTATTATATGATTTTATAACAAGGATTGATAAACATCTTTGGAATAACAAAGATAAATATTAAATAAATGTGATTGTTACTGGGATGTGGAATTACAGATTATTATATGATTTTATAACAAGGATTGATAAACATCTTTGGAATAACAAAGATAAATATGAAATAAATGTGATTGTTACTGGGTTGTGGAATTACAGATTATTATATGATTTTATAACAAGGATTGATAAACATCTTTGGAATAACAAAGATAAATATGAAATAAATGTGATTGTTACTGGGATGTGGAATAACAGATTATTATATGATTTTATAACAAGGATTGATAAACATCTTTAGAATAACAAAGATAAATATGAAATAAATGTGATTGTTACTGGGATGTGGAATTACAGATTATTATATGATTTTATAACAAGGATTGATAAACATCTTTAGAATAACAAAGATAAATATGAAATAAATGTGATTGTTACTGGGATGTGGAATAACAGATTATTATATGATTTTATAACAAGGATTGATAAACATCTTTGGAATAACAAAGATAAATATGAAATAAATGTGATTGTTACTGGGATGTGGATTTACAGATTATTATATGATTTTATAACAAGGATTGATAAACATCTTTGGAATAACAAAGATAAATATTAAATAAATGTGATTGTTACTGGGATGTGGAATAACAGATTATTATATGATTTTATAACAA
The DNA here is from genome assembly GCF_964187855.1 of Myxine glutinosa. Classification (NCBI taxonomy): domain Eukaryota; kingdom Metazoa; phylum Chordata; class Myxini; order Myxiniformes; family Myxinidae; genus Myxine; species Myxine glutinosa. The sequence continues at coordinate 446,499,774 of NC_136261.1, read as the reverse complement.
GGATTGATAAACATCTTTAGAATAACAAAGATGAATATTAAATAAATGTGATTGTTACTGGGATGTGGAATAACAGATTATTATATGATTTTATAACAAGGATTGATAAACATCTTTGGAATAACAAAGATAAATATTAAATAAATGTGATTGTTACTGGGATGTGGAATAACAGATTATTATATGATTTTATAACAAGGATTGATAAACATCTTTAGAATAACAAAGATGAATATTAAATAAATGTGATTGTTACAGGGATGTGGAATAACAGATTATTATATGATTTTATAACAAGGATTGATAAACATCTTTGGAATAACAAAGATAAATATTAAATAAATGTGATTGTTACTGGGATGTGGAATTACAGATTATTATATGATTTTATAACAAGGATTGATAAACATCTTTGGAATAACAAAGATAAATATTAAATAAATGTGATTGTTACTGGGATGTGGAATTACAGATTATTATATGATTTTATAACAAGGATTGATAAACATCTTTGGAATAACAAAGATAAATATTAAATAAATGTGATTGTTACTGGGTTGTGGAATTACACATTATTATATGATTTTATAACAAGGATTGATAAACATCTTTGGAATAACAAAGATAAATATTAAATAAATGTGATTGTTACTGGGATGTGGAATAACAGATTATTATATGATTTTATAACAAGGATTTATAAACATCTTTGGAATAACAAAGATAAATATTAAATAAATGTGATTGTTACTGGGTTGTGGAATTACAGATTATTATATGATTTTATAACAAGGATTGATAAACATCTTTGGAATAACAAAGATGAATATTAAATAAATGTGATTGGTACTGGGTTGTGGATTTACAGATTATTATATGATTTTATAACAAGGATTGATAAACATCTTTGGAATAACAAAGATGAATATTAAATAAATGTGATTGTTACTGGGTTGTGGAATTACAGATTATTATATGATTTTATAACAAGGATTGATAAACATCTTTGGAATAACAAAGATGAATATTAAATAAATGTGATTGTTACTGGGATGTGGAATTACAGATTATTATATGATTTTATAACAAGGATTGATAAACATCTTTAGAATAACAAAGATAAATATGAAATAAATGTGATTGTTACTGGGATGTGGAATAACAGATTATTATATGATTTTATAACAAGGATTGATAAACATCTTTGGAATAACAAAGATAAATATGAAATAAATGTGATTGTTACTGGGATGTGGATTTACAGATTATTATATGATTTTATAACAAGGATTGATAAACATCTTTGGAATAACAAAGATAAATATTAAATAAATGTGATTGTTACTGGGATGTGGAATAACAGATTATTATATGATTTTATAACAAGGATTGATAAACATCTTTAGAATAACAAAGATGAATATTAAATAAATGTGATTGTTACTGGGATGTGGAATAACAGATTATTATATGATTTTATAACAAGGATTGATAAACATCTTTGGAATAACAAAGATAAATATTAAATAAATGTGATTGTTACTGGGATGTGGAATAACAGATTATTATATGATTTTATAACAAGGATTGATAAACATCTTTAGAATAACAAAGATGAATATTAAATAAATGTGATTGTTACAGGGATGTGGAAAAACAGATTATTATATGATTTTATAACAAGGATTGATAAACATCTTTGGAATAACAAAGATAAATATTAAATAAATGTGATTGTTACTGGGATGTGGAATTACAGATTATTATATGATTTTATAACAAGGATTGATAAACATCTTTGGAATAACAAAGATAAATATTAAATAAATGTGATTGTTACTGGGATGTGGAATTACAGATTATTATATGATTTTATAACAAGGATTGATAAACATCTTTGGAATAACAAAGATAAATATTAAATAAATGTGATTGTTACTGGGTTGTGGAATTACAGATTATTATATGATTTTATAACAAGGATTGATAAACATCTTTGGAATAACAAAGATAAATATTAAATAAATGTGATTGTTACTGGGATGTGTAATAACAGATTATTATATGATTTTATAACAAGGATTTATAAACATCTTTGGAATAACAAAGATAAATATTAAATAAATGTGATTGTTACTGGGTTGTGGAATTACAGATTATTATATGATTTTATAACAAGGATTGATAAACATCTTTGGAATAACAAAGATGAATATTAAATAAATGTGATTGGTACTGGGTTGTGGAATTACAGATTATTATATGATTTTATAACAAGGATTGATAAACATCTTTGGAATAACAAAGATGAATATTAAATAAATGTGATTGTTACTGGGTTGTGGAATTACAGATTATTATATGATTTTATAACAAGGATTGATAAACATCTTTGGAATAACAAAGATGAATATTAAATAAATGTGATTGTTACTGGGATGTGGAATTACAGATTATTATATGATTTTATAACAAGGATTGATAAACATCTTTGGAATAACAAAGATAAATATTAAATAAATGTGATTGTTACTGGGATGTGGAATTACAGATTATTATATGATTTTATAACAAGGATTGATAAACATCTTTGGAATAACAAAGATAAATATTAAATAAATGTGATTGTTACTGGGATGTGGAATTACAGATTATTATATGATTTTATAACAAGGATTGATAAACATCTTTGGAATAACAAAGATAAATATGAAATAAATGTGATTGTTACTGGGATGTGGAATAACAGATTATTATATGATTTTATAACAAGGATTGATAAACATCTTTAGAATAACAAAGATAAATATGAAATAAATGTGATTGTTACTGGGATGTGGAATTACAGATTATTATATGATTTTATAACAAGGATTGATAAACATCTTTAGAATAACAAAGATAAATATGAAATAAATGTGATTGTTACTGGGATGTGGAATAACAGATTATTATATGATTTTATAACAAGGATTGATAAACATCTTTGGAATAACAAAGATAAATATGAAATAAATGTGATTGTTACTGAGTTGTGGAATTACAGATTATTATATGATTTTATAACAAGGATTGATAAACATCTTTGGAATAACAAAGATAAATATGAAATAAATGTGATTGTTACTGGGTTGTGGAATTACAGATTATTATATGATTTTATAACAAGGATTGATAAACATCTTTGGAATAACAAAGATAAATATGAAATAAATGTGATTGTTACTGGGATGTGGAATTACAGATTATTATATGATTTTATAACAAGGATTGATAAACATCTTTAGAATAACAAAGATAAATATGAAATAAATGTGATTGTTACTGGGATGTGGAATTACAGATTATTATATGATTTTATAACAAGGATTGATAAACATCTTTGGAATAACAAAGATAAATATGAAATAAATATGATTGTTACTGGGTTGTGGAATTACAGATTATTATATGATTTTATAACAAGGATTGATAAACATCTTTGGAATAACAAAGATAAATATTAAATAAATGTGATTGTTACTGGGATGTGGAATTACAGATTATTATATGATTTTATAACAAGGATTGATAAACATCTTTGGAATAACAAAGATAAATATGAAATAAATGTGATTGTTACTGGGTTGTGGAATTACAGATTATTATATGATTTTATAACAAGGATTGATAACATCTTTGGAATAACAAAGATAAATATGAAATAAATGTGATTGTTACTGGGATGTGGAATAACAGATTATTATATGATTTTATAACAAGGATTGATAAACATCTTTAGAATAACAAAGATAAATATGAAATAAATGTGATTGTTACTGGGATGTGGAATTACAGATTATTATATGATTTTATAACAAGGATTGATAAACATCTTTAGAATAACAAAGATAAATATGAAATAAATGTGATTGTTACTGGGATGTGGAATAACAGATTATTATATGATTTTATAACAAGGATTGATAAACATCTTTGGAATAACAAAGATAAATATGAAATAAATGTGATTGTTACTGGGATGTGGAATTACAGATTATTATATGATTTTATAACAAGGATTGATAAACATCTTTGGAATAACAAAGATAAATATTAAATAAATGTGATTGTTACTGGGTTGTGGAATTACAGATTATTATATGATTTTATAACAAGGATTGATAAACATCTTTGGAATAACAAAGATAAATATTAAATAAATGTGATTGTTACTGGGTTGTGGAATTACAGATTATTATATGATTTTATAACAAGGATTGATAAACATCTTTGGAATAACAAAGATAAATATGAAATAAATGTGATTGTTACTGGGATGTGGAATAACAGATTATTATATGATTTTATAACAAGGATTGATAAACATCTTTAGAATAACAAAGATAAATATGAAATAAATGTGATTGTTACTGGGATGTGGAATAACAGATTATTATATGATTTTATAACAAGGTTTGATAAACATCTTTAGAATAACAAAGATAAATATGAAATAAATGTGATTGTTACTGGGATGTGGAATTACAGATTATTATATGATTTTATAACAAGGATTGATAAACATCTTTGGAATAACAAAGATAAATATTAAATAAATGTGATTGTTACTGGGATGTGGATTTACAGATTATTATATGATTTTATAACAAGGATTGATAAACATCTTTGGAATAACAAAGATAAATATGAAATAAATGTGATTGTTACTGGGATGTGGATTTACAGATTATTATATGATTTTATAACAAGGATTGATAAACATCTTTAGAATAACAAAGATAAATATGAAATAAATGTGATTGTTACTGGGATGTGGAATTACAGATTATTATATGATTTTATAACAAGGATTGATAAACATCTTTAGAATAACAAAGATAAATATTAAATAAATGTGATTGTTACTGGGATGTGGAATTACAGATTATTATATGATTTTATAACAAGGATTGATAAACATCTTTGGAATAACAAAGATAAATATTAAATAAATGTGATTGTTACTGGGATGTGGAATTACAGATTATTATATGATTTTATAACAAGGATTGATAAACATCTTTGGAATAACAAAGATAAATATTAAATAAATGTGATTGTTACTGGGATGTGGAATTACAGATTATTATATGATTTTATAACAAGGATTGATAAACATCTTTGGAATAACAAAGATAAATATTAAATAAATGTGATTGTTACTGGGATGTGGATTTACAGATTATTATATGATTTTATAACAAGGATTGATAAACATCTTTAGAATAACAAAGATAAATATTAAATAAATGTGATTGTTACTGGGATGTGGAATTACAGATTATTATATGATTTTATAACAAGGATTGATAAACATCTTTAGAATAACAAAGATAAATATGAAATAAATGTGATTGTTACTGGGATGTGGAATAACAGATTATTATATGATTTTATAACAAGGATTGATAAACATCTTTAGAATAACAAAGATAAATATGAAATAAATGTGATTGTTACTGGGATGTGGAATTACAGATTATTATATGATTTTATAACAAGGATTGATAAACATCTTTATAATAACAAAGATAAATATGAAATAAATGTGATTGTTACTGGGATGTGGAATTACAGATTATTATATGATTTTATAACAAGGATTAATAAACATCTTTGGAATAACAAAGATAAATATGAAATAAATGTGATTGTTACTGGGTTGTGGAATTACAGATTATTATATGATTTTATAACAAGGATTGATAAACATCTTTGGAATAACAAAGATAAATATTTAATAAATGTGATTGTTACTGGGATGTGGAATAACAGATTATTATATGATTTTAAAACAAGGATTGATCAACATCTTTGGAATAACAAAGATAAATATTAAATAAATGTGATTGTTACTGGGATGTGGAATTACAGATTATTATATGATTTTATAACAAGGATTGATAAACATCTTTGGAATAACAAAGATAAATATTAAATAAATGTGATTGTTACTGGGATGTGGATTTACAGATTATTATATGATTTTATAACAAGGATTGATAAACATCTTTGGAATAACAAAGATAAATATGAAATAAATGTGATTGTTACTGGGATGTGGATTTGCAGATTATTATATGATTTTATAACAAGGATTGATAAACATCTTTAGAATAACAACGATAAATATGAAATAAATGTGATTGTTACTGGGATGTGGAATTACAGATTATTATATGATTTTATAACAAGGATTGATAAACATCTTTAGAATAACAACGATAAATATTAAATAAATGTGATTGTTACTGGGATGTGGAATTACAGATTATTATATGATTTTATAACAAGGATTGATAAACATCTTTAGAATAACAAAGATAAATATTAAATAAATGTGATTGTTACTGGGATGTGGAATTACAGATTATTATATGATTTTATAACAAGGATTGAGAAACATCTTTAGAATAACAAAGATAAATATGAAATAAATGTGATTGTTACTGGGATGTGGATTTACAGATTATTATCTGATTTTATATCAAGGATTGATAAACATCTTTGGAATAACAAAGATAAATATGAAATAAATGTGATTGTTACTGGGATGTGGATTTACAGATTATTATATGATTTTATAACAAGGATTGATAAACATCTTTAGAATAACAAAGATAAATATGAAATAAATGTGATTGTTACTGGGATGTGGAATAACAGATTATTATATGATTTTATAACAAGGATTGATAAACATCTTTGGAATAACAAAGATAAATATGAAATAAATGTGATTGTTACTGGGTTGTGGAATTACAGATTATTATATGATTTTATAACAAGGATTGATAAACATCTTTGGAATAACAAAGATAAATATGAAATAAATGTGATTGTTACTGGGATGTGGAATTACAGATTATTATATGATTTTATAACAAGGATTGATAAACATCTTTGGAATAACAAAGATAAATATGAAATAAATGTGATTGTTACTGGGTTGTGGAATTACAGATTATTATATGATTTTATAACAAGGATTGATAAACATCTTTGGAATAACAAAGATAAATATTAAATAAATGTGATTGTTACTGGGTTGTGGAATTACAGATTATTATATGATTTTATAACAAGGATTGATAAACATCTTTGGAATAACAAAGATAAATATGAAATAAATGTGATTGTTACTGGGATGTGGAATAACAGATTATTATATGATTTTATAACAAGGATTGATAAACATCTTTAGAATAACAAAGATAAATATGAAATAAATGTGATTGTTACTGGGATGTGGAATAACAGATTATTATATGATTTTATAACAAGGATTGATAAACATCTTTAGAATAACAAAGATAAATATGAAATAAATGTGATTGTTACTGGGATGTGGAATTACAGATTATTATATGATTTTATAACAAGGATTGATAAACATCTTTGGAATAACAAAGATAAATATTAAATAAATGTGATTGTTACTGGGATGTGGAATTACAGATTATTATATGATTTTATAACAAGGATTGATAAACATCTTTGGAATAACAAAGATAAATGTGAAATAAATGTGATTGTTAATGGGATGTGGATTTACAGATTATTATATGATTTTATAACAAGGATTGATAAACATCTTTGGAATAACAAAGATAAATATTAAATAAATGTGATTGTTACTGGGATGTGGATTTACAGATTATTATATGATTTTATAACAAGGATTGATAAACATCTTTGGAATAACAAAGATAAATATGAAATAAATGTGATTGTTACTGGGATGTGGAATTACAGATTATTATATGATTTTATAACAAGGATTGATAAACATATTTAGAATAACAAAGATAAATCTGAAATAAATGTGATTGTTACTGGGATGTGGAATTACAGATTATTATATGATTTTATAACAAGGATTGATAAACATCTTTGGAATAACAAAGATAAATATGAAATAAATGTGATTGTTACTGGGATGTGGATTTACAGATTATTATATGATTTTATAACAAGGATTGATAAACATCTTTGGAATAACAAAGATAAATACTAAATAAATGTGATTGTTACTGGGTTGTGGAATTACAGATTATTATATGATTTTATAACAAGGATTGATAAACATCTTTGGAATAACAAAGATAAATACTAAATAAATGTGATTGTTACTGGGTAGTGGAATTACAGATTATTATATGATTTTATAACAAGGATTGATAAACATCTTTGGAATAACAAAGATAAATACTAAATAAATGTGATTGTTACTGGGATGTGGAATTACAGATTATTATATGACTTTATAACAAGGATTGATAAACATCTTTAGAATAACAAAGATAAATATGAAATAAATGTGATTGTTACTGGGATGTGGAATAACAGATTATTATATGATTTTATAACAAGGATTGATAAACATCTTTGGAATAACAAAGATAAATATGAAATAAATGTGATTGTTACTGGGATGTGGAATTACAGATTATTATATGATTTTATAACAAGGATTGATAAATATCTTTGGAATAACAAAGCTAAATATGAAATAAATGTGATTGTTACTGTGTTGTGGAATTACAGATTATTATATGATTTTATAACAAGGATTGATAAACATCTTTGGAATAACAAAGATAAATATGAAATAAATGTGATTGTTACTGGGTTGTGGAATTACAGATTATTATATGATTTTATAACAAGGATTGATAAACATCTTTGGAATAACAAAGATAAATATTAAATAAATGTGATTGTTACTGGGATGTGGAATAACAGATTATTATATGATTTTATAACAAGGATTGATAAACATCTTTAGAATAACACAGATAAATATTAAATAAATGTGATTGTTACTGTGTTGTGGAATTACAGATTATTATATGATTTTATAACAAGGATTGATAAACATCTTTGGAATAACAAAGATAAATATGAAATAAATGTGATTGTTACTGGGATGTGGAATAACAGATTATTATATGATTTTATAACAAGGATTGATAAACATCTTTAGAATAACAAAGATAAATATGAAATAAATGTGATTGTTACTGGGTTGTGGAATTACAGATTATTATATGATTTTATAACAAGGATTGATAAACATCTTTAGAATAACAAAGATTAATATGAAATAAATTTGATTGTTACTGGGATGTGGAATTACAGATTATTACATGATTTTATAACAAGGATTGATAAACATCTTTAGAATAACAAAGATAAATATTAAATAAATGTGATTGTTACTGGGATGTGGAATAACAGATTATTATATGATTTTATAACAAGGATTGATAAACATATTTAGAATAACAAAGATAAATATTAAATAAATGTGATTGTTACTGGGATGTGGATTTTCAGATTATTATATGATTTTATAACAAGGATTGATAAACATCTTTGGAATAACAAAGATAAATATTAAATAAATGTGATTGTTACTGGGATGTGGATTTACAGATTATTATATGATTTTATAACAAGGATTGATAAACATCTTTGGAATAACAAAGATAAATATGAAATAAATGTGATTGTTACTGGGATGTGGAATTACAGATTATTATATGATTTTATAACAAGGATTGATAAACATCTTTGGAATAACAAAGATAAATATTAAATAAATGTGATTGTTACTGGGATGTGGATTTACAGATTATTATATGATTTTATAACAAGGATTGATAAACATCTTTGGAATAACAAAGATAAATACTAAATAAATGTGATTGTTACTGGGTTGTGGAATTACAGATTATTATATGATTTTATAACAAGGATTGATAAACATCTTTAGAATAACAAAGATGAATATTAAATAAATGTGATTGTTACTGGGATGTGGATTTACAGATTATTATATGATTTTATAACAACGATTGATAAACATCTTTAGAATAACAAAGATAAATACTAAATAAATGTGATTGTTACTGGAATGTGGAATAACAGATTATTATATGATTTTATCACAAGGATTGATAAACATCTTTAGAATAACAAAGATAAATATGAAATAAATGTGATTGTTACTGGGATGTGGATTTACAGATTATTATATGATTTTATAACAGGGATTGATAAACATCTTTGGAATAACAAAGATAAATATTAAATAAATGTGATTGTTACTGGGATGTGGATTTACAGATTATTATATGATTTTATAACAAGGATTGATAAACATCTTTGGAATAACACAGATAAATATTAAATAAATGTGATTGTTACTGGGTTGTGGAATTACAGATTATTATATGATTTTATAACAAGGATTGATAAACATCTTTGGAATAACAAAGATAAATATTAAATAAATGTGATTGTTACTGGGATGTGGATTTACAGATTATTATATGATTTTATAACAAGGATTGATAAACATCTTTGGAATAACAAAGATAAATATTAAATAAATGTGATTGTTACTGGGATGTGGATATACAGATTATTATATGATTTTATAACAAGGATTGATAAACATCTTTGGAATAACACAGATAAATATTAAATACATGTGATTGTTACTGGGTTGTGGAATTACAGATTATTATATGATTTTATAACAAGGATTGATAAACATCTTTGGAATAACAAAGATAAATATGAAATAAATGTGATTGTTACTGGGATGTGGAATTACAGATTATTATATGATTTTATAACAAGGATTGATAAACATCTTTGGAATAACAAAGATAAATATTAAATAAATGTGATTGTTACTGGGTTGTGGAATTACAGATTATTATATGATTTTATAACAAGGATTGATAAACATCTTTGGAATAACAAAGATAAATATGAAATAAATGTGATTGTTACTGGGATGTGGAATTACAGATTATTATATGATTTTATAACAAGGATTGATAAACATCTTTGGAATAACAAAGATAAATATGAAATAAATGTGATTGTTACTGGGATGTGGAATTACAGATTATTATATGATTTTATAACAAGGATTGATAAACATCTTTGGAATAACAAAGATAAATATTAAATAAATGTGATTGTTACTGGGTTGTGGATTTACAGATTATTATATGATTTTATAACAAGGATTGATAAACATCTTTGGAATAACAAAGATAAATATTAAATAAATGTGATTGTTACTGGGTTGTGGAATTACAGATTATTATATGATTTTATAACAAGGATTGATAAACATCTTTGGAATAACAAAGATAAATATGAAATAAATGTGATTGTTACTGGGATGTGGAATAACAGATTATTATATGATTTTATAACAAGGATTGATAAACATCTTTAGAATAACAAAGATAAATATTAAATAAATGTGATTGTTACTGGGATGTGGATTTACAGATTATTATATGATTTTATAACAAGGATTGATAAACATCTTTAGAATAACAAAGATGAATATTAAATAAATGTGATTGTTCCAGGGATGTGGAATTACAGATTATTATATGATTTTATAACAAGGATTGATAAACATCTTTGGAATAACAAAGATAAATATTAAATAAATGTGATTGTTACTGGGTTGTGGAATTACAGATTATTATATGATTTTATAACAAGGATTGATAAACATCTTTGGAATAACAAAGATAAATATGAAATAAATGTGATTGTTACTGGGATGTGGAATTACAGATTATTATACGATTTTATAACAAGGATTGATAAACATCTTTAGAATAACAAAGATGAATATTAAATAAATGTGATTGTTCCAGGGATGTGGAATTACAGATTATTATATGATTTTATAACAAGGATTGATAAACATATTTAGAATAACACAGATAAATATGAAATAAATGTGATTGTTACTGGGATGTGGAATTACAGATTATTATATGATTTTATAACAAGGATTGATAAACATATTTAGAATAACACAGATAAATATTAAATAAATGTGATTGTTACTGGGATGTGGAATTACAGATTATTATATGATTTTATAACAAGGATTGATAAACATCTTTGGAATAACAAAGATAAATATGAAATAAATGTGATTGTTCCAGGGATGTGGATTTACCGATTATTATATGATTTTATAACAAGGATTGATAAACATCTTTAGAATAACAAAGATAAATATGAAATAAATGTGATTGTTACTGGGTTGTGGAATTACAGATTATTATATGATTTTATAACAAGGATTGATAAACATCTTTAGAATAACAAAGATAAATATGAAATAAATGTGATTGTTACTGGGTTGTGGAATTACAGATTATTATATGATTTTATAACAAGGATTGATAAACATCTTTAGAATAACAAAGATAAATATGAAATAAATGTGATTGTTACTGGGATGTGGAATTACAGATTATTATATGATTTTATAACAAGGATTGATAAACATCTTTAGAATAACAAAGATAAATATTAAATAAATGTGATTGTTACTGGGATGTGGAATTACAGATTATTATATGATTTTATAACAAGGATTGATAAACATCTTTGGAATAACAAAGATAAATATTAAATAAATGTGATTGTTACTGGGATGTGGAATTACAGATTATTATATGATTTTATAACAAGGATTGATAAACATCTTTGGAATAACAAAGATAAATATTAAATAAATGTGATTGTTACTGGGTTGTGGAATTACAGATTATTATATGATTTTATAACAAGGATTGATAAACATCTTTAGAATAACACAGATAAATATTAAATAAATGTGATTGTTACTGGGATGTGGAATTACAGATTATTATATGATTTTATAACAAGGATTGATAAACATATTTAGAATAACACAGATAAATATTAAATAAATGTGATTGTTACTGGGATGTGGAATTACAGATTATTATATGATTTTATAACAAGGATTGATAAACATATTTAGAATAACACAGATAAATATTAAATAAATGTGATTGTTCCAGGGATGTGGAATTACAGATTATTATATGATTTTATAACAAGGATTGATAAACATATTTAGAATAACACAGATAAATATTAAATAAATGTGATTGTTCCAGGGATGTGGAATTACAGATTATTATATGATTTTATAACAAGGATTGATAAACATATTTAGAATAACACAGATAAATATTAAATAAATGTGATTGTTACTGGGATGTGGATTTACAGATTATTACATGATTTTATAACAAGGATTGATAAACATCTTTGGAATAACAAAGATGAATATTAAATAAATGTGATTGGTACTGGGATGTGGATTTACAGATTATTATATGATTTTATAACAAGGATTGATAAACATCTTTGGAATAACAAAGATAAATATGAAATAAATGTGATTGTTACTGGGTTGTGGAATTACAGATTATTATATGATTTTATAACAAGGATTGATAAACATCTTTGGAATAACAAAGATGAATATTAAATAAATGTGATTGGTACTGGGATGTGGATTTACAGATTATTATATGATTTTATAACAAGGATTGATAAACATCTTTGGAATAACAAAGATAAATATTAAATAAATGTGATTGTTACTGGGTTGTGGAATTACAGATTATTATATGATTTTATAACAAGGATTGATAAACATCTTTGGAATAACAAAGATAAATATGAAATAAATGTGATTGTTCCAGGGATGTGGATTTACAGATTATTATATGATTTTATAACAAGGATTGATAAACATCTTTGGAATAACAAAGATAAATATGAAATAAATGTGATTGTTCCAGGGATGTGGATTTACAGATTATTATATGATTTTATAACAAGGATTGATAAACATCTTTGGAATAACAAAGATAAATATGAAATAAATGTGATTGTTACTGGGTTGTGGAATTACAGATTATTATATGATTTTATAACAAGGATTGATAAACATCTTTAGAATAACAAAGATAAATATGAAATAAATGTGATTGTTACTGGGATGTGGAATAACAGATTATTATATGATTTTATAACAAGGATTGATAAACATCTTTAGAATAACAAAGATGAATATGAAATAAATGTGATTGTTACTGGGATGTGGAATTACAGATTATTATATGATTTTATAACAAGGATTGATAAACATCTTTGGAATAACAAAGATAAATATGAAATAAATGTGATTGTTCCAGGGATGTGGAATTACAGATTATTATATGATTTTATAACAAGGATTGATAAACATCTTTGGAATAACAAAGATAAATATGAAATAAATGTGATTGTTCCAGGGATGTGGAATTACAGATTATTATATGATTTTATAACAAGGATTGATAAACATCTTTAGAATAACAAAGATGAATATGAAATAAATGTGATTGTTCCAGGGATGTGGAATTACAGATTATTATATGATTTTATAACAAGGATTGATAAACATATTTAGAATAACAAAGATAAATATTAAATAAATGTGATTGTTACTGGGATGTGGAATTACAGATTATTATATGATTTTATAACAAGGATTGATAAACATCTTTGGAATAACAAAGATAAATATGAAATAAATGTGATTGTTCCAGGGATGTGGAATTACAGATTATTATATGATTTTATAACAAGGATTGATAAACATCTTTGGAATAACAAAGATAAATATTTAAAAAATGTGATTGTTCCAGGGATGTGGATTTACAGATTATTATATGATTTTATAACAAGGATTGATAAACATCTTTGGAATAACAAAGATAAATATGAAATAAATGTGATTGTTACTGGGATGTGGATTTACAGATTATTATATGATTTTATGACAAGGATTGATAAACATCTTTGGAATAACAAAGATAAATATGAAATAAATGTGATTGTTACTGGGATGTGGATTTACAGATTATTATATGATTTTATGACAAGGATTGATAAACATCTTTGGAATAACAAAGATAAATATGAAATAAATGTGATTGTTACTGGGATGTGGAATTACAGATTATTATATGATTTTATGACAAGGATTGATAAACATCTTTGGAATAACAAAGATAAATATGAAATAAATGTGATTGTTACTGGGATGTGGATTTACAGATTATTATATGATTTTATGACAAGGATTGATAAACATCTTTAGAATAACAAAGATAACTAAAACAACACTCAGTAGAGAGGATACCTCCACCTGGTTGGCCATATCACTCAGTGGTGAAGAATCACTTAAAAAATTAAATAATTATCATATCCGAATCCATATTCAGATCTTCACCAAAATTGAATCGATTCTTCCTTGTCAGACACCCAACCGGTCCAACAAGTTCCGTCCAAATCCGTCCATAACTCTGAGATATCCTGCAATGTATAGTTTTTGGCCCTGTCTCCCAATGGTGAAGAATCATTAAAGGAATTAAATAATTCTCATATCCGAATCCATGTTCAGATCTTCACCAAAATCGAATCTATTTGTCCTTGTCAGACACACAACCGTCCACAACGTTGTTCCGTCCAAAAACGAAAACCAAGTTTCGTCCAAATCCGTCCACAACTTTTCGAGATATCCTGCTGTGTATCGTTTTTGGTCCCGTCTCCCAATGGTGCAGAATCATTAAAAAAAAATTCTAGTAGTCGGATCCGAATCCGGATCTTCACCAAAATCTAATCATTTCTTCCTTGTCACATGCGCTACATTTCTACCAAAGTTTTTCCGAATCCAACCACAACTTTTCTTTGAGATATGTTGTTCACAAACAAACAAACAAACGGACAAACAGACAGGGGTGAAAACATAAACACCATCCACCTTTGGTGGCGAAGGTAAATATTAAATAAAGGTGGTTATTATATATGGTTCCCACTTGGTTTTGGTCCCGATGTGTTTGTGTACCTGTTTGATTTGCAGGTTTTACACTTACCTATTTTCCGAACTTCGTAACCTGTACATACATATGAGGGCGAGTCAAAAAGTTTTTCCTTTTACAACAAGTTTTAGAGCCACACCCGTGACTTCCATTCAAGGCCTCAAGAGAATCATCCAGTTCTGGGAATAACGTGACATGTTTAGAAACTGTACAGAAAATGATGAACATCCGTGTCGAGTTTCTTGGTGTTGGCTCGTTATTTATGGTTAAGGGGTTGGGGGTGAAGGGGGTAAATGTATTGACCACGTTCGACGTACAATGTCGAATATCCTATGATGGCCATTCCAACTTTTCCCACCATTGAGCCAACATTAGTTAGTGTGACACCTGGAGAGTATTTGTTGTTGTTAAAGAAACAAACTACAAGGAAGGACCTCAAGGGTAACAAATACCATAAGTTTCTTATTTTCATCAATCTGTTCATGTTGTCCTCCCTATAAACCAACGATGTGCGTGTGAGAGAGTGAAGTGAAACACCCGGTTTATCTGGTTTTCCTTGTTCTTGTTTATTTAAATCACATATTTCATTCTGATTCATGCTGAATGCAAATTCATTCCTTTCTACTTCACAGGTCATGGAAATATTTTTTCTATAAAATAAAATGTTCAGGTTTTTTTTACAGCGTAATTCACTCAATTAGGAACCCCAGATCCAAGATTTACCCCACTTGGCCCCAAAAACATATTTCACTCAATTATGAAATACAGATCCCAGATTGACCCCACTTGGCCCCAAAAACATATTTCACTCAATTATGAAATGCAGAGACAAGATTGACCCCACTTGGCCCCAAAAACACATTTCACTCAATTATGTAATGCAGATCCAAGATTGACCCCACTTGGCCCCAAAAACATATTTCACTCAATTATGTAATGCAGATCCAAGATTGACCCCACTTGGCCCCAAAAACATATTTCACTCAATTATGTGATACAGATCCAAGATTGACCCCATTTGGCCCCCAAAACATATTTCACTCCATTATGTCATACTGATTCAAGATTGACCCCACTCGCCCCCAAAAACATATTTCACTCAATTATGAAATGCAGATCCAAGATTGACCCCACTTGGCCCCAAAAACATATTTCACTCAATTATGAAATACAGATCCAAGATCGACCCCACTTGGCCCCAAAAACATCTTTCACTCAATTATGTAATACAGATCCAAGATTGACCCCATTTGACCCCAAAAACATATTTCACTCAATTATGAAATGCAAATCCAAGATTGACCCCATTTGCATGACAGGGGCTTGACACTCAGGACCTTGCAATCTTAAGCCAGCCACATTAACCGTTTTGCCAACACAAGGTTTTACTCTTCCGTGAACCTCAATCTTATATAGAAAAACAATTCGTTAACCCAGAGCCACAGAATACTCGACTTCGGGGAATTTAACAATGGCTGCCATGTTGTCACTCAAGTGTTGACGTGCGGTGTAGCGTTAATTACGTACTATTGGAACGTACCATTGAGATATTTGGACCTTTAAAATCCCTTAGACCTTTGAAACCATTACAGACCTTTTACTTTTTTCTTTTTGTTTGTATACTGAATCGAGGCTCGTGGAAGAGCTAACATTTATTTCACAAACAGTGAAACTTTTCACCTTTCAACTGAAAGTGAAACTTTCAACTACTTTTCACCCTTTAAACCCTCAGACCCCTTCAGCCGATTAGACCTCACAGACCTTAACAAACCCTTGACTTTAGACCCTTCAGAGATAAACCCGAAACCTCTTAGAGCTTTAACTTTAGATCCTGAAGACTTTTTGGACAAATTAACCCCTCAAGACCCTTAAGACCCTCAAGACCCCATTATACCCTCAAAAACCCTTTGGCCTTCAACCACATTGGTTCTGCTGTTGGTGTTTCCCCCCTCTCTCTGCTGTTGGTGTTTCCCCCCTCTCTCTGCTGTTTCTTTTGTCCTGTCACTTTGTGATCTGTTCATTGGACTAGTACGAGCTCCGGATCTCCCAAGAGCCTCGACTATGTATCCAAAAAACTGCATTTCTCACTGAATCCGAATCTTCATTACTCCATCTGACAATAATCTTCATCGAAATTTATTTACTGCCAGCATTTCAACTGTTACCCACAATCCCTCTGTTTTGTGATTCTCTCCTCCCATTAAAAGTAAGTGTTTCATGTTGAAAATCCAACATGGCAACCAACACGTTCTATCCATATCAGTGATCCTCAAACCTTTTCAATCATATACTCCTTCCTTTTAAATGTTTAACTTACACAGACAAACCAACACACACTTTAATACCCTGAAGGATAATTATTCCTCACGTAATTGTTACCTCCATCACTGAAGGTTGACGGAGGATATGTTTTCACCCCTGTCTGTCAGTCTGTCTGTGAGGAGGATATCGCACACGACATTTGGCAGACAGGTTCGTTGTCTGACAAGGACAAATTGATCAGATTTTGGAGAAGAACTGGATCTGGATATAAGAATTCTTCACCATTGAGACAGAGGGCCAATAACGATATAAGTAGAGGAAAAATGTTGTTCCTGGACCACCCTCATTTCCCCATTCACTTACATGTAAATTTTCCTCTCACCCTCACTTTCCCTCATTTCCCCTTAACACCTCTATTTCTGCCACCCTGAGCTTTACGAACCTTTTGGCCTTTTGACATACTAGCTATAGCAAAAGATAACCTGCTCTTATCCTCAATGCTGTTCATTAGACCACTCAAACAATGATCCTTCGAATATTTGCTCCCTCTCACTCTCTTAATATCCCTAATAGACCACTCAAACAATGATCCTACAAATATTTGTTTATGCGTAGGAAATAATTTAATTCTCTTACTACCATCACCATCTAATATATTAACAAAAAAGTTGTTTGAGTTTGGTTCTTTATCAAGATATTTTAACTGAGCTAAGATAAAATGATAAACCTCCCTCAATGTTCTTGTTTGAGCGCCTCCAGTGCCACATACCATTTTTAAATTAAAGTATATATTTTCCTGACAACCATCAAAGTTTTCCGTCCACTCAAAAATATTTCCATCTTTTTCACCCAACTCACCGGTATTTAAATTAATTCTCTTATTTGTTTTGTGAACATTTTTACCAGTTGCCTTTTCAATTATACCTATTTGGTATTTTTCACATTCATTATGTTTACCATTTTTATACCAAGGTTGATTACACATCCACTCTTTAGTCTGGTTGATACTTGGTTCTATCATTTATATGTTCATAAAAAAGGCGGCGGTAGCCCGTTAAAATCCCTAACCCCATTATCTTATCACTTATATATATCATATCACATATCTTATCACTTATATATCTTATCACTTATATATATCTTATCACTTATATATCTTATCACTTATATATATCTTATCACTTATATATATCTTATCACTTATATATATTTTAACACTTATAACCATAAGGGAGACTATCAAATCCATTTTCTAAAATAAACCTCTTATCATCAAAAGCTCCTCATGCTTTCTTATTCACCTCTTCTGAATATAATTGATGTTTATAACTTCTCATTGAATTAATCTTTCTAAACTCTTCTTTCTTTGTTGTTAAACAATTATAATAATTTTCAAAGTTTATTGTTTCTTTAATAACATTTTTCTTTACACCTTTTAACTTCTTATCAGTCTTTTCAACGTTATTCACAATGTATTTATAAGCATAAGCCTTAGACCTCAATCCCACAAATTCATTCACAACATTTCCTCCTAATTCATCCTTGAACTTTCCAATCACCTTTTTATTTTTAGAAGAGAACAACACTCTCTGGACTATAATTACTAGTGTCATAGATATTAATGTCCTTTTTCATGTCTGAATAAACATCATCAGTATTAATTTTCAAAATAAAACGATCTGTATCCATATAAAGTAGATTAACATCATTTTGATATTTCTTCCTCAAGTTATTGTAAAAGTAATCATACATTAATGACTTTGATAAATCAAGAATTGATGTTCCAATATAAATAGGTTTGTCCATTTCAATACTCTCTTTAATCAAACGGATCACACAAAAGTTCTCAGTAAAGACCTCAGCTCTAGTAAAACTCGGTCTATTAATTAATTTTGATGCTTGTTCCAAAGATGTTGCTAGTCTGATATTTTGTCTTTTCTAGCCCTTCTCCATGGTCTTACCAATGATCGCATTATTCATCAATTTATAAAAGTCTTTCTCAAAATCTGTTTTTGACTCTGTTCTGCTTTGTGTATTAAAATCAATGTACTCCTTTAGCCAATGACTTTGATTGAACATTAGAACCCTATGGATCTTCTCTACTCTTAGACCTTTTGATAAATATTGTCGCAAATTTCTTTGGTGTAGAACATAATTTTTCTTGTTATATAATGTAGTCAGTAGTTTTTCTGTTGATTCACCTATATCAAACGATCGTTGATAATCACTCAACCATTCTTTCTTTGGACTTTCTTTCTCACAAGCAAATGGAAGATCTTTGTGTTTGATATGAAGTTCTTCAGGATATTTTAAATCGACCTCAAAATAATAACCAACCTTTGAATCATCCAATTCTTTTTGTGTAGAGATACATACATCTTGTAAAACCTTTTTGTAGTCTTTTTCCTTTACCCATCTAAGTTTTCCATAAGGAAGAGCCTGAGACATTGCCCAGCCATACAGGTTGTTTGCGTCATAGTACATCAAGTAAGAACTCTTTTTCGTTGAATCATAATTCGGAAGATATTTCTTATTTGCTTTTGCGTATCGGCTCGAGCAGACTTGTGAAATCGCTCCTCTCTTTGCCTTTTCAATCATCAAAAGCATATCAACATCGGTTATCAAATCCAAAACTTGTTTTGTCATTTTCAACATCGCACTCCAGGCCAATCCAGGTGCTGTGTAGTAGTGAGCAGGATCCAATCCATATCCAGTGCGACAAACAGACCTAAAGGCTTCAAATACATCGGCCAATAAAAGCACATCAGTTTTGAGATACAAATCGTGATACTCGCCAAGATTCTTGATGTTATATTTTTCCCAAACATTTTGTGCGTGTACATAATCTTTATCAGAGATATGACTGTTATTTTATTTGTTATATAAATTTTCATTTGGAGGAAGTTGTGTTTCATTGAATCTCTCAAATGAGTCCATATAATCATAGGGGTAAATTCCCTTTTGTGTTAGAAAATCTTTATCTAAAAAATACTCTGAAAGACATGGAAACTCTTTTAGATTTTGAACCAAGTTAGCCAATGGACTTGCCATGAATTTAAATGTATCAAGAAATCTGATATGAGTAATAGGAGATGTGTGAATTGTTTTTGTGAATGAAATGTATTTCTGATCCGTGTTAGGAATTGCTGAAATGTCTCCAGATATCTTTGAGAGTTCCTTGATAAATAGATGCATATCATAATGAGTGTTGTTATGAAGAAAGACAGGAATGAAAGAGGGGAGTTTATAATTAATATGACAACTTTGATGAGCCGGACCTCTATATTTACCAGTGAGATGACAATGATCTCTATCCTTTAGGCCTTCACCAATTTTTTCCTCACAAATATGACAGACATTGTTTTTTCTAAATTTCCTTTACTCTTCACTCGTCAAGGACATTGGTTTATTGGTTTCTCTCATTATCTTGGTTAATCGAACACAGTCTTTTTCTAGTCGTTTTACAAACTCCTCTGGGGCATTTGAGCCTCTATACTCCCCTAAATTGTTATATTCATTACCAACGGAGGATTTGATATAATAACAAAAACCACAAGGAGTATGTTTTTGATATTTATTTGTGTATGATTCTTTTGGATCGGGAGAAGCAGTATCAATTTTTTCTGGAATACTTTCGAAATCAGCATATATTACAAACGGGTGTTTTATTGTTTTCTTTTCATCTTTGAATGAGATCATTGAGCCTTCTTTAGGCATATTGATTATACCGTCGATTTATGTTCACCACAATAATTTGAATGTTTATCTAATCTTTCTTGTGTATGGAAGAAGTTAAGACAACGCATACAAATATATATTTTATTTGTTCTTTTACATACTTGTGGTTTTATTAATTTTGTAATATATTTGATGTATGTATAATGTGAATTTTCCTCTGAATTAAAATATAGAAGATTAATATGAGGTTGTTTACAATTGTCAGAAAGCTTTAAAACCTGAATGTTGTTTGTTTCTGTTAGACCATGAACATTAACTGATAAATTATTCATCTTTTCAAATTTAGGAATATCATTTAAAGTCATCGGAAACTTTAGATCTTTCGTATTTAATGTATTCTCATATTTTTTATAATGAGATACTCTTTCATCATGAAAATGTGGAGGATGTAAGTGTGCTAGAATAGACCAGAGAAAACATTTGTCTTTATTTTTGATATTGATAACTGCTTTTCTATTTTTGATAACACCAGGTAAATCAATGTAAGAAGAAGCTTTTAGAGGATCTGATTTAAGAATATGAATGTCTATGAAAATAATTTTTCCTATATTGGATCCACTTCCTGCGATTGAATTATCCACATCTTGCTCTTGTTTAATAAGTTCATCATAGACTCCTGATGTTTTAAAATCTTGATATGAAGATATAAAGTATGGCTCAGTTCTCATGTATGGTGTATCTATAACTCCTCCATCTTTTGACATTTCTAATTTTACTCCCATATAAAATTTAAGTGGTTTCATTTCTTTTTGTGTTTTTTCAATCAACGTTTGAACAGCAGGTTTGACTATTTCTTCAGCATCAACTATAGACTTTGGTTCAGAGGTTTGAAGTTAAAGACTCTTATTTTAATATGTCCTTTGAAAGCGCCATCAGAGTTTTTAGTTGTGATAAAATTTGATAAATGTAGATTTGTTTTAAAATGGGCTTTGAACCCCTTCTTTAGGATATCTCTATTACAGAGACTACAATGTTTTTTGTTCTTAGGAAGTGGTGATAATTGATTTAGAATGTTGTTAGTGTGTTTAACTGTGAGTATGTGTTTTCTATAATGTTTTACTTCCTTTTCGCAAGTATCACAATAGACCATATCTATAGGGTAAGAAAACAGAGTGTTTTATATATATCACTGTGCTTAAACTAACACACCTTTTCGAGCTTTTCTGGCTCGTTTTATCTATCTATAATTCCAGTAATCTCTGTGTGTATGTGTGTGTGTCTGTGTGTCTGTGACCGCTGTTTCTCGACAACCACGGGTCCGATATACTTGAAACTTGCCAGGTATATTGCTGGGGACCCGAGGATGTGCCTTTTCAAGGTTTGAAATTAATCGGACAAGTGGTTCCCAAGGTATGGTGACCGTACTCGCAAGCCGTTCGCTTTGGCTTTGCGAATGGACCAAACCATTTCATGTAAATAGAGGGGGGCGGGGGGATCTACCGTACTCGCAAGCCGTTCGCTTTGGCTTTGCGAATGGACCAAACCATTTCATGTAAATAGAGGGGGGGGGGGGGTTCTGTGGTCGTTACTGCCACGTGGTTTCAAAGTTTTTTTTTGTTGTTGTTGTTTGCACGCATGTTTTTTTGCACCCACGTACGGGCACGCCCTAGTATATATAACTTTACTTAAACTAAAACGCCTTTTTGGCTTGTTTTATATATACTAGGGCGTGCCCGTACGTGCGTGCCCGTACGTGCGTGCCCGTACGTGCTTGCCCGTATGTGCTTGCAAAAGGAAAAAAGTTTTGAAACCACATGCCAGAATTACGATTATTCGCAATTTAGTTTTAATGGCCAATTATTCAATTATCGCAAACGTATTTTGTCTTTTCGCAAGGGAAAACAAAGAAAACAGAAGAGAACAACAACAACAACAACAACAACAAAAAATTTTGACACAACGTGTCAGAAACGACCACAGAATACGGAGCAAGAAAATATAGGCGAATGTGAGAGACCATAACTTGGGAAGCACAAATTCTCAATATTAAATTATTAACCTATCATCTTTAATAGAACTATAATAGACCAATTAAACTAACGGTTGTTTTTATTTTCTTGTTTTTGGCAAAGTTAACATCCAGAGAGGCTGTGTATAGGCCAATCCCCCCCCCCCCCCTCTATTTACATGAAATGGTTTGGTCCATTCGCAAAGCCAAAGCGAACGGCTTGTGAGTATGGTGACCATACCTTGGGAACCACTTGTCCGATTAATTTCAAACCTTGAAAAGGCACATCCTCGGGTCCCCAGCAATATACCTGGCAAGTTTCAAGTATATCGGACCGGTAGTTGTCGAGAAACAGCGGTCGCATACAGACAGACAGACACACACACACACACACACAGAGATTGCTGGAATTATATAGAGATAACTTTACTTAAACTAAAACACCTTTACATCTCCCAATCCATATCAGAACCAGGGTCATATTCAGAATCAATCTCATAATCAGAGACATCTGAGTCATCAATAAAACTAGTATCATAAGTAGACTACGGATTTTTATGTTAAGAAAATAGGCCTTTTATGTTTTGAAAAGCGGTATATATATATTTTTATGTGAAAAAATCCCGAAATATTTTTTTCCAAAGTTTTATTCATTTTTTATTATTACCAAGTTTTTCAGAAATCAGTCTAAAAAAGAACAAAAAATGGTAAGCTTTTACCTGCACAACATTAAGCACTCTGGGCTAGTAAACAGGTAAAAAATGACTTTCAGGTACCTTTATTGCAACCGCATTGTTTGATAAGTAGAGGACTAGAAGAAATTGACAAGACCCTTTTAGGAACGGTTAAAGTAGGTGTTTGAAATCATTATCTTGGTAATGTTCTCCTTGGTGAGGCGGTGTCGGCGGTCGGTGAGGACGTTTCCGTAGACGGAGAAGGACCTTTCCACGTCGACGCTGACGATGGGGCAGTACCTCAAGAGGGGGATGTCAGCAAGCTTGACTCCAGCCGGCACACCAACCTCAGATCCGTGCTGATCTCCATCCAGGATCAAAGCCACTGTCCTCAGCACACCAATGTCGGGATTGCGCTGCAGCACCGCCTTGAACTTGGTGAGCAGGATCTCCTTACGGCAGCCTCGGATCTTTTCGAGCTCCTCCTTGGCCTGATCAAGGAGCTGGAAGGCCTTGGCCAGCTCCATGCCGGCCTCCTCCAGCTGCTTAAGGATCTTCAGGATGAACGACACGTGGGCATTTAAGAAGACCAAACTGAGCTTGATGTCCGCCTTTCCGAACAGGTCCTTGGCACTCCGGATTGCCATCGCATCGTCATCGTTCAGCTGGTCCACAATGTCCTTGACGGCCTCGAAGTGCTCGGCGTAAAACACCGCGGCGTCGATCCACGTCCCCCACCGAGTCAGAATGGGCTCCGGGGGGAGAGAAAGATTGGGCTGCTGCTCCTTCCAAAAGACAACACGCGACGGGGCTTTGACGAACACCTTCTTCGTCGTGGCAATCAGGTCGTTGACGTCCTTGAACACTTCTCGGACTGTCTCGCAGACACGGTGGAGCGCGTGGGCAACGCAAGTCACATGCAGCAAGTCCGGGAAGAGTTCCTTCAGGGCATGGCCGGCCTTGATCATATAGGCCGCGGCGTCGCTGACGAGGACCTTGAGGCACTCCGGCTTGAAATCAGGCCAAAGATAGCGCAGCGTGTCATTCACTGCACGCACGATCTCCCCGGAGTTGGTCTTCTCCAGAAACATGCACTGGACGAGGTGGGGACGAAAGTACCCCTCCTTGGACAAGCGTCCCGCGATGATGTTGGCCACATATCGACCTGCCGAATCGGTCGTCTCGTCGACGGACAGCCAGATGGGCTGCTGTCCAAGGTCGGCACGGATCCCCGCCAAGGCCTCGTCATAGCACTTGTCGAGGTAGTGCTTTCGAATCCAGCTTTCATCGGGGATCTGGGGAGTGATGTGCTTCTCCAGGAACGACCGGAGCGCAGGGTTTTCCAATTTCGACCATGGGATGCCAGCGGCCAGCATGGCCTGGCACAGCTCCTGAGCCATGACGTCGCACTTGTGCCTCTTTCCGCCACCAAAGTCCTCCATGGTGGCTTGCGTGACTGTCCTCTTCTTCTTCAAGGCCAAGTTACTCTTGTGGCGGTCTCCTCGGACATGTTGGGCCAGCTCAGACTTCTGCTTCACCCGGAAAGTCTTTTCACAAGCTCGACAGAAAGCCGTGTCACTCGACACGTACTTGAAGGTGGCCCCATCGCCGCCAGCGTTGAATTCCTTCAGCCACTTGTCACGAAGAGCAGCACTCATCTTGATAGGAGACTTGTTCACACTTTGTGTACACTCTCTCACTGTAGTACACCGCCTCACTGCTGTACACGCTGGGGACGCAACGCACGCAAGTGGACGCAACGTTTTGTTTTTGAGATCGATCGCAGTTAAAAAATTCGATCGCAGTTAAAAATTTCGATCGCAGTTTAAAATTTCGAAAAATTCCCTAATTTTTTTTAGCGTTGCCAGACATTTTCGACCAAAAAGGGCATTTTATTTTATTTTTCCCGAAAAAGGGCGAAATTCTTTTTTTCTCCGAAAATAGCAAAATAATTTTTTTGCGTGCAAAAAAGCCGTTTTATGTGAAAAAATAAAAAATATTTTTTCACATAAAAATCCGATGTGCAATCATAACAATCACAAGAGCAAAGACTCTCTGAATCAAAACTATCTACTGAACCTACACTCTCCGTATCACAGGAGCAGAGGCTCTCTGTATCACAAAGGCTCTCAGTATATGAGGAAGCTTCTGAGCAGGAACTATCACTCATTTAATTAGCAGGAAAAATATTCCCATCAATATCTATATACTTTCTTTGATTAGCGCCTATAACAACAATGTTTCTTACATTAAAAGTAATCTTGAAATAATCTCTAATGATCATGGTACGAAATGTCATCTCACCAGTAATATTCATATTATTAATATTACCTACATCTTTTGGACTATGAAAGAAGATACTAATGTCTCCTCTAGAATTATTAATGGTCTTTTTTTTTTTTTTTTTTTTTTTTTTTGTATACTGAATCGAGGCTCGTGAAAGAGCTAACATTTACTTCACAAACAAATCGACCAGACAAACAAAATACACAAAAAGAGGGAGCGGAAGACAAGATGGGGAGAAAAGGGGAAGCACACAAACACAACATCCGAGAGCAGGGAGAGGTGTGGAAGGGAGAGGGCCCGGGGGGAGGAGGCATGGGAAGGGGGGGGGGGGGAGGGAGAAGTATAAAGCACAAGGACACCAACGACTTCCAGGACAGAAGTTGGTATTTCAAAAAGGGGAATTGGGGTGAAATTAGCAGGGGTAGAAAAGATCAAGGTTTTGGATGGGGGAAGATAACAGATGGTGGTGAACAGCTGTTTTAAAGACTTGGAGGGTGGAGTGGGATTGAAGAGAGTGAGGGAGTTTCTTCCAGAGGCGGGAGAAAAGAGGAATGAAGGAGTGAAGGTGAGCAGAGAGTCTTGATTTTGGCAGTTTAACCAAAAGAGGGTTGCAGGCAGATCTTGTGCGACCTGTAGGAATATTTGCGGGACAGAGCCCAGAGAGAGCTGGGGGGGCAAGGCCAGAGAGGAGTCGGTAGAAGACGGAAAGACCACCAACCTGCCTGCGGTGAGTGAGTGAGAGGCCCTTGGAGTTAGCTTCATCGCGGGAGATTCCAATGATTCTGAATGCTTTGGTTTCAACAGCGTGAAGGCGAGCTAGGTGTGAGGCAGGAGCAACAGCCTAGAGGGGAGAGCAGTATTCCATTGAGCTGCGGATGAAAGCCTTGTATGTGGTGAGGAGCTCAGGTGTGCCAAGGAAGGACTTCGCACGACGGAGGATGCCCAGTCGGCGACTGGCTTTGGAAGCCAGATTTGAAATGTGGGTTTTCCAGGAAAGATCATGGCAGATAGTGAGACCCAGAAGCTTGAGTGACAGAACTTCTTGGAGAGGATTATTCAGAAAGTGGATGGGAGGGTTGTCCAGTCGGTCTTTTCCGAGAGACATTTTAAGAGTGTGAGATTTGTCAGGATTGAAAGACATGTTCCACTTGTTTGCCTAGTCTGTGATTTTGTCAAGGTCTGCAGAGAGTGAGGAGGCTGCAGACTGCCGATCTGAGGGATGAAGAATGGAGCGACAGAGAGTAGAGTCGTCAGCAAAGAGATAGAGAGGATTTTCAAGAGAGTCAGAGAGATCATTGATGAAGACCAGAAAAAGCACAGGGCCCAGAACACTGCCTTGGGGAACTCCAGCCTGAACAGGAAGAGGAGATGAGAGAAACCCATTCAGGGCCACACGTTGACTAAGACTAGAGAGGACGTCCGCCAGCCATGCGTGGAGATTTCCATGGATACCAAAAGAGGAGAGTTTGGTGAGCAGAGCGGGGTGCCAGACTGTATCGAAGGCACGTGATATGTCAAGGGAGACTGCTCTAATTTCCTGTTTGGCATTGAGGACCTCCATCCATTGTTGAGAAAGCAGAAGCAGCATGTCCAGAGTGGAGTGTCCAGGTCTGAAACCAAATTGATGATCAGAGATCAAGCCATTGGAGAAGAGGAAAGATTTCATATCTGAAGCAATGATGGATTCCATGACCTTGCTGATAATTGGGAGAAGGCTGATTGGTCTGTAGTTGCTGGGATCTGTTTTTGCACCTTTTTTGTGCAAAGCGGTGATGTTGGCAGATTTCCAAGCAGATGGAAGATGACCTTGAGCAAAAGAGTGGGTGAAGAGAACAGAGAGAGGGAGTGAAAGAGCAGAAGAACATGATTTTAGGACCCGTGGGCTGATGCCGTCATGTCCGGTTGCAGAATCAGAGTCGAGGGTTGACAGACACTTTTCCACCTTGTCAGGAGGAAAGGACACAGAGTCCAGGAGCAGCTGGGTACGACTGGGTACGGTGGGTACAGAGAGGGATGGGTTTGGGACACAAGATTTAGAGGCAAACACAGAGTTGAGGCATTCGGCTTTTTCACGTGCGGAGTCAGCCGTGTGGCCATTTAAGGTGAGGGAGGGGATGGAGGGGGAACAAACACCAGAAACAGATTTTACCAGACGCTACCAGGATTTGGAAGAGGGAGACAGATAAGAGAGTTCGGTCCTGAGGACGGAGAGATATTGTTTCCTGGCTCTCCTGAGGGTGGACACACACTTGTTTCGGGCTTTGTGAAAGGAAATGACATTTCCTTCCGTTGGATTTGCTTTCCAGGAGACGAAAGCAAGTTGTTTCTGGGCAATAGCCTCACCACAAGATTCCGTGTACCATGGACGGGAGGAAGGGTATGACAACTGAAGACGAGAAGGGATAAAACTGTGCATGAGAGAGAGCAATTTACTTTGGAAGAATTCCCAGGATGAGTTGATGTCAGAGGCAGTAGAGATGGGAGACCAGTCCAGATGATTGATGGCTGCTTGAAGACCGTGCCAGTTGGCCTGAGTGAAATGCCAGACTCGTCGACGCTGAGGAGGCTCTCTGAAAATGGTCAGAGAGATGTCCACTTTAACAAGCACATGATCAGAAGAGCCGATTGGAGCAGAGGAAGAGCAGCAGACATTTTCAAGGAAGTTAGTCATAACCAAGTCCAGAAGAGAGTCTTATCATTCATTTTCAAAGTATTGCGATCGATCACTTTTTCAAGCTTTGAATAAATTGCCGGGAATAGAGGAGAAACTTTTGTTTGATTTACTTTAATGGATGTTTTTCCAGGCATAGTTAGATCTCTTCCTTTAAATGAAATAGAGGGGCTCATGTTATTTTCCATAACTGGTTTTACCCAAAAATTTCCATATTTATCTTTGTTCAATTTAACATCTTTGACATATTTTTCTATATCTCCCACCGAAGTAGAGATTGATTGAAATTTATCTTTTGTGCTTTGAAACATTGTATTTATTAACTAATAAACTTGCGTTTAGTTTAAATAAAAATTTACTGTTTAAATATGATAAATTCTGAAGGAGATTTAGAATTTCCAGACTCTCCATATGATAATTTAGAAATCTGCCGCCGTTGTGGTAGAATAGGGCTTAATAATGAGGGTTCATATAAACAATGTATTTTCTGTGATTTAATTTTAATTAATGATAATAAAAAATATAAATATATATATAACTCTTTTAAATTAGAACCAAAAATGAATTACTTTACAAGATTAATAAGAGAGATGAATGTTAAGTATTATGATGATAATACACCATTTCTTACAGGGGAAGAGACTATTTGTATTGAGGAAATGTATAAGGGTTTAATGATATTTATTATTCAAAATAATTTTAATGGAAATGTTAATACAAGTGTTACATATTTATGTGAATGTATGTGGATTACCATTCAGGTCTTTGCTTATCCGTGTGTAGTATATTAAGGGTTGTTGTGATTGGAGGGTCA
Source organism: Myxine glutinosa (assembly GCF_964187855.1). NCBI lineage: Eukaryota > Metazoa > Chordata > Myxini > Myxiniformes > Myxinidae > Myxine > Myxine glutinosa. Next base: position 446,469,593 of record NC_136261.1, on the reverse strand, counting down.
GGAGCCCTTCTGAACCAGTGGCCGGAAACGGAAGTGACCGGAAACGGAAGAAGAAAAGACACGAGGAAAAAAGGACGAGTATTATTCTTCCTCGCCCCGCTCCGACAAAAAGGTGGGATCGACCTTGCGCTGCGTGGAAAAGCGGCGTTCCGATCCGAAGCCTGTCTGGCGAGAGGAATTACCGGGACGTGTACCTGCCCGGTGGAGACGGCAAGTTGACGTGGGGCCGTGCATCGACCCCGCGTCTGGCCTCGTTCGTGGCACCGTCCGAACAGACGCGTGCGGGTCGCACGTTGGGGCCTAACGCGCCTTGCAAGCGGCGTGGGGTTTGGCTTGCTTTACCGTATCCGCTTCGCGTGGCCACGAGGGGCTGCAGCCACGGTGCCTGGTACGATACCGGCCCGGTGGAAACACGTCCACCCGGGGTTCGTTCTACCGCCCGAGTGCGGTGACGGCGACCATCATCTTGGTCAGGAGGGGCCCAGAGACATTGTGCGGGACCGAGACCAAAAGGGTGTCGTGAGTACTCACCGGGACACACGTATATAAGATGGCCATCTTACTCATAGGAAAGTGCTTGTGAATTGGGAATTGTTGATGGTTGTATATGGTTGATTGAGTGCTTGTGAATTGGGAATTGTTGATGGTTGTATATGGTTGATTGCTCGGGGAAAATCTCCGTGGTTGTGTCATTGCAATTGTATGGTCATTCCCATTGAAATATATCCTTGAACGTCAGTTGTCTCTTGGGTGAAATTCATATGGATTGCGTGGCGAAAGCGCATATTTAATACAGCTTTCTGGCGAAGTTCCTCTCATGGTCCGGGGGTCACCGAGACCAGGTATTCACCGAGGGGACCACGTCACAGAATTGGGGGCTCGTCCAAATTACGATTTGCGGTTTTGCAATTGGGTCTACGTCCGGGATTTAAAATTGTATAAAATAATAAAATAATAATTTTTTTTATTAATTAAAATTTATTAATTAATTATTAATTGGTAAAAAAAATTTTGAGAAATTGGGGTAAAGTCTTGGGTGAAGGTTAACAGGTGTTAACGATAGGCACCATGGCGTTTGTGGCACAGAACTTTGGGGTAACCCCGAGTGAGGCACAGTTCCGAGCGTTGCTAAAGTCGGACCTCTTGAAATTGGCCAAACATTTTAACTTGGAGGTCCGAACTAATTTGAGGAAGGCAGAGTTGCAGGCCACGGTGATACAATCTATGGTGGGATTAGGAACATGGGACGAGTTAGCCTGGGAGTGGCTACCCGAAGAACCAGAAGACGTTGAGCTCCGGAAACTGGAGTTGCAATTACGGAGCCAGGAACGGATCAAAGAAGAAGAAAGGAAAGCAGAAGAGAGGAGAGAAGAGAAACAAGCAGAGGAAAGGAGAGTGGAACGAGAACTCCAGGAAAGGTTAAAAGAAGAAGAAAGGAAAGCAGAAAAGGAAAGAGCAGAAGAAGAAAGGAAAGCAGAAAAGGAAAGAGCAGAAGAAGAAAGGAAAGCAGAAAAGGAAAGAGCAGAAGAAGAAAGGAAAGCAGAAGCGAGGAGAGAAGAGAAACAAGCAGAGGAAAGGAGAGTGGAACGAGAACTCCAGGAAAGGATGAAAACAGAGGAAAGGAAAGCAGAAGCAGAGGAGAGGAGAGCTGCAAGGGAACTCGAAGCAGAGGAGAGAAAAGCGGAAAGGGAATTAAAGGAACGTGACATGGAGCTTCAGCAAGAAATCAAATTCAAGGAGCTGGAGTTAATGAGAGAACGGGGAGAGGCACCACCCTTGCTGACGGGGTCGACACCTAACCAGAAAACCTGGGATGTGGGCAGACATGTGAGGCTGGTTCCACCGTTCAGTGAAAAAGAAGTCGCGAAATTTTTTCCACACTTTGAGAAAGTGGCTCGACAATTAAACTGGCCGGAGGAGGCCTGGACCATACTCGTGCAAAGTGTGCTGGTGGGGAAAGCTCAGGAAATTTATTCGGCGCTACCAATGGACCAATGTGCAGATTATGAGGTACTGAAGAAGCACATCCTCAAAGCCTATGAGTTGGTTCCGGAAGCTTACAGGCAAAAATTCAGGAATGCCAGGAAGAGGGAGAGTGAGACCCATGTGGAGTTTGCCAGAGTGAAAGAAAACATGTTTGATCGGTGGTGTGAGTCAAAAGGAGTCGGGAAAGACTTCGAAACATTGCGGGACTTGATCCTGGTGGAGGAATTCCAGCAGTGTGTCCACGAGGACATCAAAGTGTACCTGCAGGAAAAGAAAGTACCAAAGCTGTGGGACGCAGCCACCATGGCAGATGATTATGCCTTAACCCACCGAATAGGGGTCCACGAACCTAACTCCTCGCCTAGATCTCCGCAGGGGAGGTGGGGAACAGCAGGTGCGGAGAACGACCATACATGGCGGCGGCCTCGAGATGATTATGGGGACAACTATGATACCCCACCTGTTCGAAATCAGAGGGATGCGGGCCCAAGACAAACTTATAGTTCGGGGGGCCCGAGGCAGACCACGAGTTTTTCCTCTGGGCCTACTTGCGCTTTTTGCAAGAAACCTGGACACTTGATGTCCAGTTGTTACCGCATGAAAAGCGAAGACCCAGAGCGGAGTCCGACTACTACGACTCCAAACGCAATGGCCATTGTGAGAAATCGCCATCAAAAGGGTTACCAACTATTTATTTCAGAGGGGTTTGTGTCACGGGATGGAGCCTCGACTAACCGGAAACCGGTTAGGATATTGAGGGACACAGGGGCACATCAATCTTTAATGCTTGAAGGCATTTTGCCATGGTCCGAGGAGACGGCAACGGGGGATAGTGTTCGTTTACAGGGGATCGGGGGCCGTGTTAGTGCTCCCCTTCATGTCATCCATTTGGAGTCCGATTTGGTGTCAGGACCGGTCACCGTCGGTTTACAAGCCACGCTTCCTGTAGAGGGTGTATCTGTGGTTATCGGGAATGATTTGGCCGGGGGTCAAGTTTATGGTAACCTGAGGGTTGGTAAAGAGCCCAGCAGGGAAAATAACGCCACACCAGCTCGGGATGGCGACAAAAGTGCCAAGTTATTTGTAGGGGGACTGAACTTCAAAACAGAGGAAGAAGTTCTGACCTCTGTCTTCAACAGATATGGGCCGCTGGTGGAAGTGCGGTTGGTAAGAGACTGGGAAACGCAACAGTCAAGAGGGTTCGGCTTTGTCACGTTTGCCAGCACAAAAGACGCCAGAGAGGCAGAGAAGAATTGGAATGGCAAGGATTTGGAGGGTCGGACCATAACAGTAGGGAAGGCATTTCGTAGGCGTCGAGAGGTCTACAGGAGAGAACAACTGGGCGGTAGTTTTGGTGGTGGCCGCAATCAATATTATTATGTAGGCTCCCGGAGTTACGGCCGCTCCCGAAGGAAGGATTGGCAAAGTAGTGGCCGAGAAGGAGACCGCTATTCAGGGGACTACAGGGACAAGTGGTCCCACCCTAATTATTAGGGAAGTTCTGAGAAGTTGAAGCACGGAATGCGGCGGAGCCGCCGAGCCAAGATTCCTACACGGATTAACCGTGAACGCCGTTCCTAAAGGCGTCCATGTAGTGAACTTTCATGCACGGACTAACCGTGAACTCCACGTTCCTCAAGGCGCCCATGTAGAGAACTTTCCTGCACGGACTAACCGTGAACTCCACGTTCCTAAAGGCATCCATGTAGTGAATACTCGGCTTGGCCTCCCAGAAAAAGTGCTATCGAGTGGCTTAACTTTGGATCTTTGATCAACCCCTTAACCTTCATTCACAAGAAACTGGCGGTCAAAGTCAGAGGGTCATGAGATGGAGTTTGATTTGGCAGGGACAATGTCGTTGCTGGTGCTTAGTCCAGAGTGAGTAATCTGGAGGGGTTGTGGTGAAATTTTGGTTGCTTTATTTTTAAGTGATAACTGTGCCCGGGGGCAACTGATAATGTGGGGGGGGGTTGAGTTATCTGGTTTGTTTCTCCAAATTGGCCGGCAAAGAAAGTTTTCGCTGGGTTCAAACTTTCTTTCTTGAAGGGGGGGAGTGTTACATATTTATGTGAATGTATGTGGATTACCATTCAGGTCTTTGCTTATCCGTGTGTAGTATATTAAGGGTTGTTGTGATTGGAGGGTCAGGAGCCCTTCTGAACCAGTGGCCGGAAACGGAAGTGACCGGAAACGGAAGAAGAAAAGACACGAGGAAAAAAGGACGAGTATTATTCTTCCTCGCCCCGCTCCGACAAAAAGGTGGGATCGACCTTGCGCTGCGTGGAAAAGCGGTGTTCCGATCCGAAGCCTGTCTGGCGAGAGGAATTACCGGGACGTGTACCTGCCCGGTGGAGACGGCAAGTTGACGTGGGGCCGTGCATCGACCCCGCGTCTGGCCTCGTTCGCGGCACCGTCCAAACAGATGCGTGCGGGTCGCACGTTGGGGCCTAACGCGCCTTGCAAGCGGCGTGGGGTTTGGCTTGCTTTACCGTATCCGCTTCGCGTGGCCACGAGGGGCTGCAGCCACGGTGCCTGGTACGATACCGGCCCGGTGGAAACACGTCCACCCGGGGTTCGTTCTACCGCCCGAGTGCGGTGACGGCGACCATCATCTTGGTCAGGAGCGGCCCAGAGACATTGTGCGGGACCGAGACCAAAAGGGTGTCGTGAGTACTCACCGGGACACACGTATATAAGATGGCCATCTTACTCATAGGAAAGTGCTTGTGAATTGGGAATTGTTGATGGTTGTATATGGTTGATTGAGTGCTTGTGAATTGGGAATTGTTGATGGTTGTATATGGTTGATTGCTCGGGGAAAATCTCCGTGGTTGTGTCATTGCAATTGTATGGTCATTCCCATTGAAATATATCCTTGAACGTCAGTTGTCTCTTGGGTGAAATTCATATGGATTGCGTGGCGAAAGCGCATATTTAATACAGCTTTCTGGCGAAGTTCCTCTCACGGTCCGGGGGTCACCGAGACCAGGTATTCACCGAGGGGACCACGTAACACAAGATACTATATAAATAAAATAATGGATTATTTTGAAATTAAACCTGAATTCAGGATAAAATATAGAGTTTCTAAAAAAGCTCAAAAAAAGGTAGATCTCCTTTTTTCAAAATATATAAATGAATGATTTTTTACCCGTTTGGGAAAATATGATAAAATTTAATAACCATAAAAATCTTCCAAATTCATTGAGACTAGCCGAAACCCGTGGAACATCCACGGAAGGGAGGATGTGGTGTATGAATAGTGTACCATTATGGATGGCATAGGGGATTTCCTTGTCCGAGTAAGAGTTAGGAAGAAAGATGAGAATGAAGAGTGCGTATATGAACAACGTATTTATTGCAATCTACTTAAATGACAACGCTACGATATACTTTTGAAAATATCACGTACCGTCTCGAAGTCAATGCCATCCTTTTATCTGTTCGTATACAACTCACTGATTTCTACCTTATCGTGAACAGGGTAAAGCCTACTTTGATAATCATGAACGGTGGCAGATGCAGGAGTTGGTGAAACGAAAGAGGGGGGGGGGGGGGGGGAGCTGATCATGACCTACCCTACGCCACATGGCCTACGCCATTTGTTGAGATCATGGCCACAACGGAAACACAACAACTGGATAGGTAGGGCCGAGGCCTACTTTTGGTCACTCGACGAAGTACACTTTGTTTTAAGATTTCAGAAGCTGAAGCCTTGGTATTTATTGCTTTATATGATACTGATGGGCTGCTGATCGGTTTCACTTCGTTGTAATCACAGTATATGGAAGATATTGTTGCGAATATGGAATTTGGCCTCCATATCCGCTTGTAAATATTCCCCTATTTCTCCAATACTCCCCAACTTTCCCCAATCCCCCATTCCCTAGTCCCATTGCATGTAAATAACACTCTGTAGAACCGACCTTCCCCTTTTTCCCCCATTAAATGTCGTGCCCAGGCCCCACCGCAACACACGTAGACAACTATAGGACGTCTTCCTAGTTATTCTTAATCTATGTCAGTTAAGGACTCGTTTCCATTAATTCTGACTCTTTGTTGCACCAGAATGTGATTATATGGCATCAGTAGTGAGTTTAGGACCTTTTCCATACCTCCTTCCATCTTCTTCCCCAAACAACTATAACTACAACAACAGAGGAGATGGGGGCGGCGCGGCGGCGCGGGGGAGGATGCGTCCTCACACCGGCTCGATTAGCGCCATTGACCACGCGCTCCACGGGGTTACCACGGAGGGGCTGGCTGTCAGCTCCTCCTCAAGGGCGGAGCCTGGTAACCCCCCCCCGCACCCAATCAGAAGGGCGGACCGATTCCATCTGGGGCGGCGCTAGCGAGCCGAGGGCGTGTCACTCCCCGCCGGATATACGTGGCGACTTACCGGACGTGACGAGAGATGCGCCCGAGCTGGAGAAAGAAAGTACCTGCGAGCGCTGAGACAGATGCGCCTGAGTTTGGAGAGGCCTGAGAAAGACCCGCCTGAGAAAGAACGTTACCTCCGAGCGCTGTGACCTCCCCGCATCTCTGGACCGAACCGTGTTGATTCTGCCCCGAGCCCAGGTGCACCTGGAGCCACCGATACCTGCCTCTCCCTGCCATCAATCCCCGTGTGAGTCAGCCGTTGTCCCGTTTATCTGTCGTCTGTCCGGGGTCAATATAAGAGTGTGTCTAAGTGCCTGTCTTCCTGTGATATACCTCTAGCCCCTGTAATCTAACCTTTCCTTACGAATATAATTGAGAATCGAAACATTGGTGTCTGTCATTATAATCCAGCCGTGTGTCTTCTTTTTCCTTATTGAGCCAGCGTGGCGCGGCTTCGTCAACGTTCGAGTACAATCGGGTAATTTGTGCGGACACGACGGCCATTCCGCTCGGCCCACCTTAACATCAAAGTCGTGTCTGTAACAATTGGTGTCGAGGAGTGAGATTCGGACCCGGGACTAAATTAGTTAGGCCCAAATTTTGGGAGGGAAAATCGATCCGGAGCGCGTACTGCGCTCGACAAAATCGATCCGGAGCGCGTACGGCGCTCGACAAAATCGATCCGGAGCGCGGTCCCGCGGTTACTGCGCTCGCCGAAATTATAACGAAAAAAAAAAATTTGGATTTGTTTTACGAAAACTCGAATTTTGCAAGTCGCGCCATGGCGGATCAAGACGGCTGGGGTCCGGTAGCGGAGAGTGAGACAGGGTCGGTCCAGGACCAAATTGAGACACGTGAGGAGAGCGAAACAGCGAGGGTAGCAGGCGCGCAAAATGGCGCCTCGCAAGAGCGCGCGGTAGCCGAGCCCGCTGTATCAACGGGCTTTAACATGCAGCCGATTGACATACAGGCCCTCATTGCGCAGCTACAGGCAGCTGTACAGATGAGTATGGGGAGCCAAATTGAGCGATTGGGTGAGCGATTGGAGGGCCAAATGGGGGTAATGGGGAACCGGATGGAGGCTCAGAGTGAGCAAATGGGGGTAATAAGGGACGAAGCGAGGGCTCAGAGTGAGCAAATGGGGGTAATAAGGGACGAAGCGAGGGCTCAGAGTGAGCAAATGGGGGTAATGAGGGACGAAGCGAGGGGTACCGGTGAGGGGTTAGACAATAATTTTAAGGGATTAGACAAGAAATTTGGGAAATTAGACAATAGATTAGGGGAAATACAGGAGGGGTTAACGGGGGTAGAAAACAGAATGGCCGCTCAAGAGAATCAGATAGAGGGAGTGAAAAATGGGTTATAGGGGTTAGAAAACAGAATGGCCGCTCAAGAGAATCAGATAGAGGGAGTGAAAAATGGGTTAGAGGGGTTAGAAAACAGGATGGAAGGCAAATTGAGGGACATGAGGGACCAAGCGGAAAGGGAAGTTAAACAAATGGAGCAGCAGATAGAGGGGGTCAGAATGGGGGTAGAAACGAAATTGGATGCTCACAGGGGGGAAATGGAGCAGATGAGGGTGGCATCTGGGCAGGAGATGCAAGTGATGGGAGAGGAGATCAGAAGAGGAGTGAGTGAGGAGGTCGGAGGAGTGCGCGAGGAGGTGAGGCACTGTGAGGAGCACATGGAGAAGGAGGTGAGAAAGGGGACTGTAAAGTTACAAGGGGGCATAGAGGACCTGACGCAGGAGGTGGAGCAGCTGACGGTGGGACAGACGGAGTTAGTGGAGCAGGTTCAAAGGAACACTGCGGTATTAGGAGGGTTAAAAGCGACACAGGAAGAACTAAAAGATGACTTGGTAGCGACGAAGAGGGAATGTCAGATGGTACGTGAGGGACTGACAACGAGGCTGGACGAGGTGGTAGAGGTAATGGAGACGAAGGACCGGCAGGTGAGGACGCACCTGGAAACGGTCAAGGTAGCCTTGGAGGACGAGCTTGAGGAGACGTACCGGGGAATAAAAGAGGTGAAGCACAAATTAGAAGAAGTGGAAGAAGGGATGAGCGAAATTAAGAAGCGACGGAGAGAGGATAAGAAGGAGATAAAAGAGGAGGTAAAAGAATTGGTCCAAAGTCTGTGTTTGGATCGTGATGTGCTCATTAACCGGATGAGGGATTCGCAGGTGATGGAGGAGAAGCGAAGAGGAAGAGGACCCGGTGTAAGTGGTGACCAATATGGTCGTGCGTATGATGCGCCAGGGGATTTAATAAGCTTGGGGGTCGAGATGGACCCGGGTGTTCGTGAGAGGCCGTGGGTGAAGTGTGCGACAGGTCTGGTGTGCGAAAGAGGAGGTGTGCAAGAAAGTCCGACTCTGGGGTGTGTGAGGAAAAAGTGTATGCCAAGGAGTGAGGGTGCTGGCGAGAATGAGTCGGTCGTAGCGTGTGTGCGAGGGAGCACATGGAAGCGCGGTGTGGTGAGTGTTACAGAGGGTGTAACGGGAGAGTGTGCGCGAGAAAGGTGTGTGACGGACAGGTGCATGAGGAAAGAGTGCGCTGTCAGAAGTAAGGAAGAGTGTCCACCTGTGGTGAGTGTTACAGAGGGTGTAACGGGAGAGTGTGCGCGAGAAAGGTGTGTGACGGACAGGTGCATGAGGAAAGAGTGCGCTGTCAGAAGTAAGGCCGAGTGTCCACCTGCGGTGAGTGTTACAGAGGGTGTAACGGGAGAGTGTGCGCGAGAAAGGTGTGTGACGGACAGGTGCATGGGGAAAGAGTGCGCTGTCAAAGGCAAGGAAGAATGCACACCTGTGGTGAGTGTTACAGAGGGTGTAACGGGAGAGTGTGCGCGAGAAAGGTGTGTGACGGACAGGTGCATGGGGAAAGAGTGTGCTGTCAAGAGTAAGGGTGAGTGCGTTGTCAAGAATGGAGGTGAGAGTAGTGAGAGTGACAAGGAGCGTGAGTTGGTTGTGACAGGTGAGTGAGGATGTACACCTGGGATGGAAGGATGCACACCTGGAATGGTAGAGCGTGAGTGGGAATGCACGCTGGAGTTGGTGGTGAGGCACGTGGTTGGGTGTGCGAATGAGGGCACACCTGTGATTGTCACAGAGGAGGTGACAGAGGAAGGGGCGCGAAGAGGTGTGTTGGTGAGGTGTGCTACCAACGAATGTGTGCCACAGTGTTCGGTGGTCAGGTGTGTGACCAAGGCTGTGAGTGGAATGGGTGTGCCTGGGTGTGTAAGGAACGGTACAAGGAGAATGGGAACAGCTGCATGTATGAGCAAGAAAGGGGTAGCATATGCATGTAAGCATCCAGGTGAAGCATCGACGGTGACCGGGTTAAAGGTTAGGTCGACTTTTAGCCGAAGCGGGCCCTCGGTGCGTGCTGGGCCTCGCTTTGAACGTCCGTGCTCCACTAGGCGGAGCGGGCGGCTGGATAGGAAGGGTCGTCATGGCGACCACTTTCTGTTGAGGCATTCCGGCAGGTCGAGATCGAGCCATGGGATGGCTCCGTGCCGAGATGGTGCGTGGGATCTCGGCCCGGGTAAACCTCCTTCCCTGCACCGAGTGCCGGACGTATCCAACCGCTGGCACCAAACAACCAGCATCCATTGCTTGGCTTTACGAAGCCGGGCTTTGGACAGGAATTGGCGCACCGAGAGGAAGTAGTGAGTAGACTGGGTGATGAGGTTAGTGTTTTGGCCCCGAAATTAGAAAAACAAACTTTGGTGATTGGCAGTAGTGATTGGCAGATGATGGGTAGTGATTGGCAAATTTTTGATTTGTTGAAATTTGACGTGCAAAATTGATAGTGAGAGACCCCCGATGTGGTGGGATGGCAAATCCACCATCCTTCCCATGGTGGGGGCAAAGGAGCGATAGCTTATGGGGTGTATGGCAGTGAAAACTAGCCCGGGTGGGTTAGGATATTGTGTGTAGGGATCTAGCGAAGATGACAGTAGGTAACGTTAAGTTTAGTTAGTGACTGATACCTGTAGTGGGGACGCAGGTAGATTAGTGTGGATGATAATGACGTGGGAGCGCAATAGTTTAAAGGGACGACTGGGAAGCGCAAGTTTCAGAAGGGAGTAGTTAGCTGAGATGATGCTGTGTGTGTGAGAATTGAACAGGTGTGATTGCACAGGTGTGCAACTGGACAGGTGTGTGGAGCAGTGTATGAGTAGTGAGTGTGTGGATCAGCGCGAATGCGCTTGGGGAGAGAAGGGTGCAGGTGGCACCAGGTGTGAGAGCACAGGTGTGCAAGTACAGGTGTGTGGAGAGAGTTGGAGTAAGTGGTACGGAGTGGTGTGCATGGTGCGAAGGTGTGAATGGGGGAAGAGTGGACCCCCATCACGGATACCCGGGGCGGGTAGTGTAAGTGCTAGGTAGAGGGTACAGGTAAATTGTGGTTGGATATTGGCACTTGTGGTGCGGTTGCAGAATGGTGTTGTGAATGGGTGCATTAGTGTTGTGGAAATGGCTGGGCGTGTAGCCTGTTAGTGTGTGTAGTTGGTTGGGCACTCCACCACTGTGAGGATGTCGGCCAGGTGAGGCCGCAGGTGGGCTCTGGGAGCCGGTAGAGTTGTGGATGGGGCCCGAGGATCCGGAGGACGGACCCGGGTAGCCCAGTGCCAGAGAGGGCACCGAGTGGGGAGAGCGCCAGAGGGCCTTCCCCAGGTAGTTAGGTTAGGGTAAGGAGCAGGTAAGCTCGGAGGCAACTGCAGTGGTGGAGATGTGCAGGTGGGTAGACCCACTGGGAGAGGTACACGCCGCAGCCCAGAAATTGTGCGAGGGCACCGGGAGATGAGTCGGGGGAGTGAGACCCCAAATTGAAGAGCACCACAGTTTGGCCAATGGGAATTGGTTTTTAGAACCCATAGTGTAAGAGGGCCAATGGTTTGGCCGGAGGAAGACCCCGGGTAGTGTAAAGTTGTTAAAGTCATTTAGGAAATAGTTAGGATTGATGAACCTGTCGCACCATACGCAGCCACTTACCTGTGGTGATGATGATGACTCCACACCTGTGTTTTCTTTGTTTTGTGCAGAAGTAAGAATTGCTGTGAGGATGTGTGAGACGCATCACGACGTGGATGAGACATTGGGGTGATTCCATCTCTCCCTCCCTAGGAGGGACTGATGATGAATTGGTAATGGCAAATTTTGATGTTCAGTTGGAGATGGCAAATTTTGATGAGAGTTGAAAATGGCAAATTTGATTGGTTAGGAGGGAGAGAAGACGAATTTGGTATATGGGAGGAACGGGGAAGACAGTAGGGATGTTTGTTGATTTGTAAAGTAGATGTTTATGGGTAGTGTTGTGTTTTGTGGATACAGTAAGGGGTAAGGGAGGGGCCATGTAGGTTACCTGGTGGGGGGGGGAGCGTACGGTAGGAACGTACCTGTCTCACCTGGTTCCCATGTGCCCCTAGTGTGCATTACCTTGCATTGCGTGCACTTTTGCGCCCTTACCAACTTACTCACTTGTTTCTTCTTTTGTCTCCCACCTCCGAGGATCTGGCTTTGGGGTAGAGAGAGAGGAGAGAGAGGTGCTGGCTACGCAGTTGTGGGCCTGCACTTTCGCTGTTCGCTGCCTGGATCGGTACACCATATGGACCGCAATGTTTGTGGCCACCCACAATGGACCGCAGTTCGGTTGCGGCCAAGCACCACCCGTTGATGGACCTATGGGTCAACGTGGCACCTATGCCATACAAGGTGAACCACTGTTAGTTAACACCACTGAAGGCCACAAGAAGAGCAAGAGACACCTGCAGGGTTAGGGGTTGTCGAATTATTTTTATTCCAATGAACAATGGTGACTGCACCGATTGGTGTTGGGGTGGTGCTTTTGGTGCTGGGATGGGGTGCTCTGCACGTTATTAAAGGCCGTCGGCCACAGAGCACTCGTGGGTTGGTGTATCGATGTTGGCATGCGCGCTCTCTCTATGCATAACATCTGCATGTGTTCCTCCAAAAACAGGTCCTGGATCGTAGTGTAAATAGCAGCATAGTTGTGTAAATAATGCTCCCTACCGGCTGTATGTTTAGTTTGCGAATTCTTTCCGCAATTCGGTTATCCTGTGGGTGTGTTTCTGTGAGGAGAAGGGTGCAACGTCGCAGGGGGACATATTTACTCATTTGTGAACATCTGTAAAACTGTCGCACTCAGGGTAGAGTTAATAGTAGAGGGACTACATCTGAGTGCCACACTAAACTAGGTAAAAATTTATCGGGTCGGGACGCCCCGAGGGTAGAGAAGGGTGCAATGTTGCGAATATGGAATTTGGCCTCCATATCCGCTTGTAAATATTCCCCTATTTCTCCAATACTCCCCAACTTTCCCCAATCCCCCATTCCCTAGTCCCATTGCATGTAAATAACACTCTGTAGAACCGACCTTCCCCTTTTTCCCCCATTAAATGTCGTGCCCAGGCCCCACCGCAACACACGTAGACAACTATAGGACGTCTTCCTAGTTATTCTTAATCTATGTCAGTTAAGGACTCGTTTCCATTAATTCTGACTCTTCGTTGCACCAGAATGTGATTATATGGCATCAGTAGTGAGTTTAGGACCTTTTCCATACCTCCTTCCATCTTCTTCCCCAAACAACTATAACTACAACAACAGAGGAGATGGGGGCGGCGCGGCGGCGCGGGGGAGGATGCGTCCTCACACCGGCTCGATTAGCGCCATTGACCACGCGCTCCACGGGGTTACCACGGAGGGGCTGGCTGTCAGCTCCTCCTCAAGGGCGGAGCCTGGTAACCCCCCCCGCACCCAATCAGAAGGGCGGACCGATTCCATCTGGGGCGGCGCTAGCGAGCCGAGGGCGTGTCACTCCCCGCCGGATATACGTGGCGACTTACCGGACGTGACGAGAGATGCGCCCGAGCTGGAGAAAGAAAGTACCTGCGAGCGCTGAGACAGATGCGCCTGAGTTTGGAGAGGCCTGAGAAAGACCCGCCTGAGAAAGAACGTTACCTCCGAGCGCTGTGACCTCCCCGCATCTCTGGACCGAACCGTGTTGATTCTGCCCCGAGCCCAGGTGCACCTGGAGCCACCGATACCTGCCTCTCCCTGCCATCAATCCCCGTGTGAGTCAGCCGTTGTCCCGTTTATCTGTCGTCTGTCCGGGGTCAATATAAGAGTGTGTCTAAGTGCCTGTCTTCCTGTGATATACCTCTAGCCCCTGTAATCTAACCTTTCCTTACGAATATAATTGAGAATCGAAACATTGGTGTCTGTCATTATAATCCAGCCGTGTGTCTTCTTTTTCCTTATTGAGCCAGCGTGGCGCGGCTTCGTCAACGTTCGAGTACAATCGGGTAATTTGTGCGGACACGACGGCCATTCCGCTCGGCCCACCTTAACATCAAAGTCGTGTCTGTAACAATATTATGGTAAACCCACCTGATGAGGTTAGCGTACACCGCGATCGACGACATCGGCACAAATGCATGCTCAGGATTGTCCACTCAGTGGACGGCTTGCTGTCGCCTTCGACTGTCCAATCAGCGGACGGCTTGCTTCGCCTTCACCCAGCAGATGCCAATAATATGGAGCCGTAAGATGGCGTCGTATCGGCAGTTAATCGGAAGCTTTTGGGCCCCAACGTCGGCTAATTCAGATTTTACGAGAATGTCTGTACGTGATAAACAAAGAGCGCGGTTCATAGATCTTAAATCCATTAGTGCCGTGGGCATCGGGTCACTGGGTGTGGCGTAAAAGGGATAACAAAGTCGAGTCCTTACGCTATTATTATATAGATGTCTAATAGTTGGTTCAAGCGGATGTGGAAAAACCTGTTTGCTTTTAAAGATGCTCCTCAGCCCTAATTTTTTAGATTATGATAATTTAATAATTTTTACAAAGTCAAGTTTTCAACCTGAGTATCAACTACTCTCATGAGGTTTTAATGCGGGTCTTAAAGAGGAAGAGATCATCGGTTCATTAAAAAATCAAAACAAACTAAATGATTATAATATTGAAGATATAATACAATTATTTTGTGATACACAGAAATCAAAACCGAAACCAAAACCCATAACTTGTATTCTCAGTGATAATACGGATGATATACCTTTACCCCAAGATTTAGATAAATCAAAAAAGAATCTTGTTATCTTTGATGATCGTGTTAATGAGAGAAACCAAACAGTAATGTATAGCTACTATACAAGAGGGAGGCATACTTCTTGTAATTGTATTTTTCTTAGTCAGTCATATTTTCAACTCCCTCAGTGCTCAATAAGAAACAATGCTAATACATTTATTTTATTTAAGTTAAATTCAAAAGATACAAATATTTTTTGGAGAGATAATTGTTCTACATTAGGTAGTAAGAAGGAATTTGAAAATTATATGAAACACACGATTGGAAAATATAAATATATTGTTGTGAAACAAGATGAGATACTAACTGATATTTTACACACATAAATGACAACAATTATTATTAATCTTGTGGTTAAATCTGCTTCAGGAAATAACTTTCATAAATCTAAACTCTTGAATAGTAAAAATGAAAAGATTGTAAGTTTTTTTTTAAAAACACCCTATGATTCGTTTTGTAGGTACTACAACCAGAGCAAAGCGACCAGGAGAAGTAGAAGGGAAAGATTATTACTACATTTCAATGGAGGAACATATGCGATTGAGGAACGAATGTCAAATAATTGAGGTGGTCTCTCTTGGTTCTACAAAATATTCACATTGAAAGAGTGAGTTAAAGAAACTAAAATCTGGTGGTCTTGGGATTTTAGAAACTAATCCAGAAGGAATGAGACAAATTATGAAGCATCTGAGTGATAATAGAGTTAAGATTTTATCATTCGGTTTTGATATCGACGAGGAGACTCAACGCAAACGTATGAAAAGCAGAGATACAAGTATTAGTGAAGAGGAAATAACAACTTGTATTAATACCAATAAAGAATTTGATGAAATATTTGAAGAAAAGGATTTATTTCAACACATTTACTATAATGACGAAGAAAAGGACCATTTTCCCATTGACCTTTTCAATTCATTAAATGATATTTTTCAATAAATAAATACAGAAAATGAATACTGAAGAAAGAGCTAGAAAGTTTAAAGAACATCAAGAGTTGGTTTCAAAAGTTGTAAAGCAACAGGAAGACATAAAGAAGAAAAGGAGACAGAAACTGATGGGTGAAGAAGTGTTTGAAAGAAAACAAGAGAAATTTTTTTAACCACTTTTAAAAACTCAACAAATGATTTCACCTGCAGTTCCCACGGTAGAATTTACTCCGAAAAAACTTCAAATGCTCAAAGATTTTAGTCAAATGACAGAGCAAGAACTTGGAGAATTACAATATGATGATGAAGGATTATTTCAGAAACTTGGGGAGGTAAATCAACCCCCTAATTATGTTGTGGAAGCTCTTCAAAACAATGAATATTCGGCAGATTCAAAAACCAGAGCAGGTCTCATTCCAACAGAAGAACCAGCACAGTTCTATCTTGTGAAAGAAAAGGTATTGATATTTAATGATAAATTGGTGATCTTAAGTTCTGCTCAACCAAATATTGAATTATCCCCTAGATTAATGTTTCTTCTCACAAACTCCGGGTTCAGCGGTTCAAAATATTTTGATGAACCACTTGATATGGAAAGAGAGGAAGATAGAGAGTATATTGAGTTTCTAAATGCACTTGATTATGGAGTTTCTGTTGCTGGTAAAAGTAAGAAGAATGAGAAGGAGAAACATATTATTGATGCTTTAAGTAAGCTTGGTTCAGGTGTTAGTTTTCTTCCAAATGACCCATCACAATTAGTTAATAGGCTATTATTGCTGTTAGGTAGTAAGAAGGCTGGAAACAACAATTGTTTTAATGAAGCATCTGCCATTTTAGATCAGTTGATGAATATGAAAATAATTAATAAATGCCAATACAAAGATATTTTATTAGATATTAAATAAGATGAGAAGCACAACCCTTAGTTTTAATTTCACAACGAGTGATTACACAGCTTCATTCCCTTACCCACTACAACTTGACCCCACAAAAGAATATGAGGCATCTTTATTGTCGATGGAAACTTATAATACCTTGTTTAATATCACAGGGAAAAACAACAAGTTTAGTTATAATCCAGGAAGTGGATATAAAACTATAACCGTTTCACCCGGAGCTTACGAGATTTCTCAAATATCTTCTGAAGTCTCTCGCCTTATGAAAGAACAAGGTGATGATCCAAAAAATATTGTATTGTAATAGATATTCAAAAACACACTTCAAAATCAACTATTAAACTTAAAAATAATTATAAAGTTGATTTCATGATTGAAAAATCGTTTGGAGAGCTATTGGTGTTCTCTTCAAAAGAGATTGAAACTAACGGGACATTTTACAGTGATAATGTCATTCAAATATCCTCCGGTATAAATTCGGTATTAATTCATTGTGATTTGATTGATGGTGCTTATAACGATGGAATAAGAACAAATACAATATTTTCATTCAGCGCATACTCAACCCCGATTGGTTATAAATTTAATATGGAACCAAAAAATCTTGTCTATTTACCTGTGTCAGGAAAAACCATACACAGAGTAAATGTTAGGATAACTGATCAAGATAATCGTATGATCTCCTTTAATGAAGAAATTATATCCATTAAAATTCACCTACGTGAAGTTTTTCAATAAATAAATAATGGTTATTGTGAGGAAATACGAGTTGGGAAAATATTAAATAATTACATGGGATGGGATGTTCCTTTCACCATACTATAAGGGTGAAGGTATGTTTCTTGATAGAGGATACTATAAACCGAAGAGACAACGAGGTGTGGGGCATCAATGTAGAAATAAAGGAGATGGGATAATTTATACTCTAATGGGTATTGGTTCAACCATTCTTAAACATAAAGACCTAATTGGTTCAACTGCTTCTGCCATGGGCTCAGTTGCGGGTGCTATAAAGAGTATAAAAGATGGTCAAAAGGAGTCTCATAAATTACAATCAATCAAAGAAATTTAAAAAGGTAAAACTCAACTATCTTCACAAGATTGACAAAAAATCATTAAAATACTTGGGTCAGGGTTTCAACGATTTTAATGCTATATAAATACAAGTATGGAAGCGATTGATAGTAACTATGATTTGGATGATACGATTATCATTTCAAACTCCACTAAAAAGGAAGACTATTTTAAGGTAAATGCTATAACAGGAACAGACTGGAATTCAAACGTAACAAAAAGTTTTGAAATAAATAATAATCAACAAACTTACTTGAATCTAGCTGATAGATTCTTGCTGTGTATATTTAAATTCACTAAGGCTGCGAATAATACTAATGCTACACTCGTAAATGATTTCTTCTGGAAAATGTTTGATAGTGTCCGTCTGTATATTGGAACACAAGAGGTTGACGCGATTGATTATGTCTCTGCTACATCTGAAATGATGAAATTTACACTATATTCGTTTAGTGATAGAATGGGTAAGGGAGCTGTTGAAGGTTTTATTCCTGATATGTCAATGGGTACAAACGCAGACCCTGGTTATAGTCAAAGGAAGACAATGTATAATGATGAAACAAAAACAGAGAATAGTTTTACCATAGCAGTACCTCCTAAAGGTATATTTGGATTTTGTGATTATGACAAAGTTTTGTCTGGTCTTAAAATTAGATTTCAACTACAAAGGAATGATAATGCAAATAGATTGCTTTTTGGGGCTGAAAATGCTTTTGGAGACAATAATAAATTTGTTATTAATGATTTGTGTTGGTATATCAGTGAATATACTCCTAATCTTAAAACGGAAGAGATGTTGAATAGAAGACTTAACTCAAAGACCCCGCTAAATGTGTCATACCTTAAAAGAAGATGTCAACACGTTAAACTGGAACACACTACCTACACTTGGAATTTGGGTGTTCTTCAAGGAAAGCCACGATACCTATGGCTCATTTTTTAAAAAACCAGATGGAGAGGACGGTACTGATAAGAATAATGCGCTGAGTGATAATGCTAAGGTGAAACAACTTCGGGTTTCTCTTGATGGCACATTTTATCCGCGAGATAGTTTGGAAATTGATTGGGAAAAAATGATTATGCGGAAGCCTACAAGTCTTACCAAAAGGTGTGTGAAAGCAACGGTAATAATGACCTATTTTGGATATGACTGCGTTTCAAAAACTTTATACAATCTATGCAATTGACCTGAGTTCTCAAAAGGAAACTATAAAGTCTAATAGAGTGGATACTTCCCTATACATTGAAAGAGGAGAGAATGAAGAAGTTGATGCTTATTGTTTGCTTTTGGAAGAAGCAGAATTACAGATTAATCTATCTATAATTCCAGTAATCTCTGTGTGTCTGTGTGTCTGTGTGTTTGTTTGTTTGTCTGTGACCGCTGTTTCTCGACAACCACGGGTCCGATATACTTGAAACTTGCCAGGTATATTGCTGGGGACCTGAGGATGTGCCTTTTCAAGGTTTCATATTAATCGGAGAAGTAGTTACCGAGCTATGTCCAAAAAACGATTCAACCAATCAGAGAGCAGCGAGCTATCACGTGTGCCGAACGTGGCAAACAGACTCTGCCTCGGACGGCACATTTGAGAGCGTATTCATTTATTTCACGTTGGCAAACTATGTTGGCGCTATGTTGGCGTTAAACTATGTTTTTAAACTAATTAAAACTAATTTGCGATTCATCGTAACTGCGATATGCGACCTTCCGGACAGTCAAATGAGGACGTCACTTCCGGACTTACGGATAGTCATAGTGACGACGTACTGATGCTGAACGTGGCGAGCAGACGCTGCCTCGGACGGCACATTTGACAGCGTATTCATTTATTTGACGTTGCAATCTGTGTTGATTGTTGTAAGGTACGATCGATTGTAGTACACGTTTATAATAACTCTGCCGATACAGGCCCGATTAACTGCAGCGCCATCCGAGCTGCGGCGTCGGGACGATACATTCATTGTACGGTCACATCACGCACTTACGGGCACGCCCATGGGCCCATGGGCACGCCCATGCATGCATGGGCGAAGACATTTTTTTTTTTTTTTTTGGCAAGGAACGGGCACCCACGTACGGGCACGTCCTAGTACAGATAATGGTGTTATCATTAATATCACAGAGATTTTTTTCTCATAAATAAATGAGTAGGAAAGAACCAACTGTGGTATATGTTAATCAAATCAATCTTAATAAATTAACATCTTGTATTCAAAATCAAAAGCCTTGTATTATTAATGTTATACAATTCAAAGAAAAGGAGCAGTAAGAATTGATGTTTTACTCACAAGAGAGCAGGTAAAAAGACTAAATGATGCTGGATCACTTTAAACTAAAATGACAAAACCTATGTTCAAGAAATATTCAACAAGGGAAATGAGTGGAGGATTTCTCACGTTTCTAATTCCTTTATTTGCTGGTTTAAGTGCGGCGGGAGCATTGACTGGTGGTATTTCAGCAGCGGTAAAAACTGCTAACGAAAGGAAGGCACAACTAAAAGCTCAAAAATAATTGGAAAGACATAACAAGGAGTTGGAGAAACAAATTAGTGGAAGTGGTGTAATTGTAGATTTTGCTGAAAAGCTTGAAAGCCTACCTGATAAAGCGAGATTGTTAGTTGGAGATATGCCTTCCTCTATCGCTCAAGCGGGTGTTAAACTAACTAAACGGGGCAATGGATTGTATCTTTCTCATAAATAAATGGATTAATGGTTTAAACAATTTGGAAAGAATACAACGTCAAATATAGAACTAGCTAAGTATTGTAAAAAACAAAAAATTGATAATGTGGTAATCTGTATGAGAGATGAATTAACAAAGTTGCCCAAGAATACAATGAATATTATTATGAATTTAGACACACAGAATGGTTCTCATTGGGTTTGTATTCATAATAGTCAGGATAAATATTATTTTGATAGTTATGGTATGCCATCACCTGATGAAGTAATGCAATTCTTACAGAATGGTGTTTATCAAACGTTTCAAGTTCAATAAAATAATTCTAAATGTTGTTGTCAATTATGTTTATATGTATTATTTCAACTCAACAATAATGAACATTTTTATGATGTCATTTTTAATCTAATATAAATGACTTATGTCGGAAAAGATGGTTCTATCTTTGGAGAATCCCCTCAGGATATTGATTTATCAAATTATTATACAAAGGCACAGGCTGAACGACAAAAATATAATATAACAAAAAATATTAACATGAAAAATACTTATAAATTAATCAAATATCCAAACCCTACAGATGCGAATGACTTAATTGGATTCAGTGATTTATCACAATATATATCTTTAAATATACACAAAGAATTAAGTTAAGCACCCCCTACACAAAGAATTAAGTTAAGCACCCCCTAATATATATTCTTTGTGTATATGTATACATTGGCATATATTCTAAGGTATGTGAGATCAAATAATGATTGGTATGACATTAGCAATTATCCATTGATGAAATGCAGATGAGTGCACTCATCTGTGACGCCCATCGCTCGTGCAGCACGTGTTATCATCCACGTGGTCGTGATTGACGCAAAGATCGCTAGAGGTCTTCTCAGAACAATGACTGTACGTTAGAAAACATAAACGTCATCCACACTGTCCGTGATGGACCTATAGCTCCATACTTAAATTGAGGTGAAAATATGCCTAAAATTCCCAAAAAATTTCACCTTAAATTATTCAGAATAAAATATTGAAAACGGCATGATTGTTATGTTTTTATGTGACCATAATATCACTTCTCCAGAAAATATAGCAATATCATGGGTATATTACACTGTTTTGACGACAACAAACTTGTAATGTGCGAGGTTGTAAAAAAACGGGGGGGGGGGGGGGGTGCTTAACTTAATTCTTTGTGTATAAAACAGCACTATTTGTTAAACAAGTAAAATTTACAACCACAACACCTGGTTATACAGACCATACACCTTTCCTCATTAAATTTAACTACCTGCTTACAATTGAATTTTATAAAGAAGGACATATAGTTAATATGCGAATTAATAAATGGGGGTATGATATGCCTGATTTAGGGTATAATTGGTCTTTTTCAATAAACTTAGAAGACCTACATGATTTTAATCAGTCTCGTAAAGAAGAATATTATCCGCTTGGTGAGGATAAGGATTTATGTGGAAGTACAATTAATAAACAACAAATACATGATTTTAAGAACAGAAAATCATATGACAGCAAAACAATAGTTTATATGACAAAGAAGGAAGGTAATGAGATAAGGATAGAAAGCCGAGGAAGACAAACCAATTTGGTAGTGGGAAGACGGGGTGGTATTACCTGTCACAATATTAATCTCACATATATTTCTGATACATAAATGGCAGGAAGAAGACTACAAGAGAATTATAATTTTTGTATTCAAGGATACCTACAAGAAAAGGGTGCTCGGTTTTACATACCGTATGAATTGGAACATATACATGGAAATTTTGTCATTAAAAACTGGCCTTATACTGATATTGCTAAACCCACAAATAGAGACTTGTTTAAAATATTAAATAAAAATGAACTTCTCAAAGTTATGAAATATAAAACTCTTTTAGAAATCGTCAACAAATCTTATTGGTATCCTATTATGAGAAAAATAATTACAGATACAAGAATATCTCAAAATCTAGATGAATATATGTATAATATTCTTTGGGGCTCAAACTCAAGGGTAGCAAGGGATGAGGAAGAGTGAGAAAAAGGAGAGGGTGGAAAAGGAGAAGGAGGAAAGGGAGAAAAGGAGAAGGAGGAGAGGGAGAAAAAGGAGAAGGAGGAGAGGGAGAAAAAGGAGAAGGAGGAGAGGGAGGAAAGGGAGATGGAGGAAAGGGAGCAAAAGGAGAAAAATGAGAAGGAGGAGAGGGAGGTAAGAGAGAAAAAGGAGAAGGAGGAAAGGAAGGAAAGGGAGAGGGAGGAAAAGGAGAAGGAGGTAATCCATGAAATTATTAAAAGATTGAAGGCATTACGGCAAATAAATCAATCTCAACGCACCGAAGAGGAAAATAAAGAATTAATGACTCTTAGGAAGATATTGGGTTTAAAATTTGCTGAGATGAGTTCACTTTCAGGAAGGAGATTTAAACGAGAAAGTGGGGATATAGAAGAAGAAGAAGGAAAAGATTATGTGGTTGATGATGTTGGTGTTATTGACTTTAGTTAGTTTTATTTGTAAATAAATGGAGGAGAGAGTGAAGACATTCCTAAGGATTCTTTATGTTTTAAAAATCAAGATAGAAATGTATATGTTGAAAACCAAAAAGGTTTTGGCACTATATAGGACATTTTCTCATAAATAAATATGAGTTATTGTCCGAAATGTAAAAAGAAAACTAAATCTAAAAATATCTCTTATGTTAAAGCTAAAAATAATAGAGTTTATCAAAAAGGAATATGTCAAGTGTGTGGCTCTAAAAGTGTCAATTCATCTCTCCTAAAAGTGGAGGAGACATACAAAAGTTTCTGTCAGGAAGTAAATTTACAACAACTGGAATTCCAGAGGGATTACACCTTCCAGGGTATTCTTTCTGTGGTCCAGGAACAAACTTGGATAAAAGATTAGATGAGGCTGATAATCCTAAACCTTGGTCTAAACCTATAAATAGGGTTGATGAAGTGTGTATGAAACATGATATTGCTTATGGGAATACCACTACATTGGATGAAAAACATGAAGCAGACAGAGAAATGTTGTATAATTTGTCATTGATACTAAATCCTACGTTGAGAGAGAAAGTTGATAGGTTTATTGTGAAAAAAATGATAAGTGCTAAATTGAATCTTGGTCTTGGTTATTCCTCAAAAATCTATTAGACTCTAATGATGTCATCAAGACTGAGGAGCTTTTGGCTGAAGAATTACACAAACCTATAATCACCAAGTTTAAAAGAAGGAAGGTTTATTCCAAAGATACTGACCACATATGGTCCGCTGATTTAATTGAATTGAATAATGACAGGGGATACAGGTATGCTTTAACCGTTATTGATTTGAGAAATAGATTTGCCTGGGTTGTTCCTTTAAAAAATAAAAAGGGTGGTACTTTAATGTTAGCCTTCAAGCTAATATTTGATAGGGATAAAATAAAACCAAAGAAACTGTGGACCGACGAGGGGACGTAGTTCTACAACAACATATTTATGAAATTTCTTAAGGGGGAGGGTATTAAATTATACAGCAGCATGAAGGAAAAGCAGTTGTTATTGAGCGTTTTAATTGCACTTTGAAAGAGAAACTATATAAAAAATTCACACAACTCGGTTCTCAACAGTGGGTATATTTAATTCAGGATATTGTAGATAATTACAATAATACAGTTCATTCATCAATAAAATCAAAACCGTCAGAATCATTTACAAAATTAGAATATGAGAAGGAGATTAATTTGAGAAAGCCCACGTTCAAAATTGGTGATATTGTAAGAACTAGGGCATTGCCCGTACGTGGGTGCCCGTTCCTTGCCAAAAAAAAAAAAAACGCTACCCGTACGCTCTACCCCGCCCGTACGCCCGTAAACAAAAAAAACAACGCTCTTCGCTTCCGCCCTTCGCTCTGACTGAATTGGGAGAAATAATGCGCATAAGAAATCGAGAAATTATTATTTTCTCCGGAAGAAATCGAATTACGAACCGTAATGGCGCACACGCTAGGCTCCGCTCGCTCTCACATCGGCCACGCCTACGCAACAAAGCGTTCTGTGATTGGCTGCCGGAAGTGAAGTCTTCACTGTCCGGAAGTTCGCAAATCGCAGTTACGATGAATCGTTTTAATTTAATCGCAGTTTGAATTCGTTTTAAAACATAGTTTAACGGCAACATAGTTTTCCAACGTGAAATAAATGAATACGCTCTCAAATGTGCCGTCCGAGGCAGAGTCTGATCGCCACGTTCGGCACACGTGATAGCTCGCTGCTCTCTGATTGGTTGAAGCGTTTTTTGGACATAGCTCGGTAAGTACTTCTCCGATTAATATGAAACCTTGAAAAGGCACATCCTCGGGTCCCCAGCAATATACCTGGCAAGTTTAAAGTATATCGGACCGGTAGTTGTCGAGAAACAGCGGTCACAGACAAACAAACACACACACAGACACACAGACACACAGACACACACACACACACACACACACACACACACACAGAGATTGCTGGAATTATAGATAGATATACAGATGGAAACGTCATTTTGAGAAAGGTTATACAAAAAAATGGACCAATGAATTATTTAAAATCGTTGATATAATGGATACAGTCCCTTGGACCTGCAAATTATATGATTTAAATGGAGAAGAAATATTAGGGTCATTTTATTCACAGGAATTACAAAAAACAAAGCTGATAATTCCTTAAACAACAACCATCCATACTTTCATCCACCCCACCCAGATTAGCTAATTTAATTAGTAGTAAATAAAAATCATAAGCCACGCCCACACAGACCCGCCCACACAGACCCCGCTCACACAGACCACGCCCACCCCGCCCACGCAGACCACACCCACACAGACCCCGCCCACACAGACCCCACCCACACAGACCCCGCCCACCCAGACTCAGCCCACACAGACCACACCCATCATCCCCCACCCCCTTGTTTGCCCCCACCCTTGACCCTTCACCCCCCCCTCATCCCACCCCCACCTTCCCCACACACACAAGGGGTGGGGAGGGATTGGATGAGGGGGGTGAAGAGTCGTTGGCAGGGACTTACTTTCCCTTCTTTTTTTTCCTTTATTCTCTTTTTGTAATTAAGAATTAAATAATTGTAGACAAAGCAAATATTATCATATAATATTGAAAACATAAAAATCTTTATATTATTAAAACATATTTATTGAGGTATATATTCAACTTCTCCCCAGCACAAGCCATCAATTTCTCCCCAGCACAATTCAAATACAGCAGATGTCTTCAGGTTTTGAATCTCTTTCTGTTAAAGACAAGAGGGGAGAGAAAATATTAATACAGGGTGAAGCAAGGAGAGGATATGTTATATATGAGGATATGAAGGATATGAAGGATATGAGCATTGTGGTTATGAATTGATATGAGCATTGTGAATTGAGATATGAGCATTGCGATTACATCAACGATTTTAAATAATGAGCATTATGAGCATTATGAATCGCACACACACACATACCTCTAAAAAATCAAGCTTTGTATCAATGTCGTCGAGTTGAAAATTTAGGGTATCACAGGTTGGCAGGAAATAACCACTCTTTGGGAAATCATAATCATCCCACTTTAAGTCGTGGTCATCGAGGTCGTGATCGTGGTTGTAGTCATCGATCTCAACAGGTGTTGTATTGTGTTTGAAAAAAGAAAGAAAAACATAAGGAGAAATTATTAAAAGATACATCGTATTGACAATAAATAAATAAATGTCAGCTCCCGTTTATTGGTGCCAGTCAGAGAGATGAATAATGAATTACCAGGGTCAGACTCTGATGGTCGTTTTGGACAAGAGACAAAATCTCGTCTGTGTCTTCTTTGAGGTTAATACTACAGACAAAAAAAGAGAAATTACTTCGTTGAAGGAAGCCAGACAAAACATGGCACATTCAAGGCAGCCTCATTTAACATCTTGTATCATACCTTAAACATGAATCTTACAATCCTGTGTTCAGTTCATGGTGAAACTCTTGTGGAACAACTTGAAATTCTGCCAGGACCTCATGAAAGTCATTCACAATATTTGAATTGCTGTAATGAAGAGGAAAATATATCATGAGTCATAAAATTAGTCACATACAAAGCTCTCATTAACAGTTTAATTCTGAATGAACTTACCAATGTCCTGGTGAGTTGATATAATCTTCATCAGAGTAAAGACTGGAATAAGACAAGCTCATCTTCGTTCGCAATGTTTAAAACGGCACGGCAACACGGCTTAATTAATGAACAAAATGTATTTCGGGGAAGTGAACTGCCTGTCAGCATTTGGGAAACTGAGGGCGTGTGAAAAACAGGAAACAAATCAAAGAGAACTTCTGGGAAGTTATCCAAGTGAAACAACATGTCATTTCTCAAAAGTGAGCGATTAATTAGAAAAGGTTCGAGTATGGTAGCCTTCGTTTAAAAATGGTAAACATAATGAATGTGAAAAAATATCTAAAAAGTTAATGTTAATGTTAAAAAAAAGTAAAAAGTAAAAAAAAAGTTAATGAAAAAATTAAATTATTTCCCACGCATAAACCAATATTTGTAGGATCGTTGTTTGAGTGGTCTCCTAGGGATATTAGGAGGGTGAGAGGGAGCAAATATTCGTAGGATCATTATTTGAGTGGTCTAATGAACAACATTGAGGAAAAGAGTATGTTATCTTTTGCTATAACTAGTATGTCAAAAGGCCAAAAGGTTCGTAAAGATCAGGGTGGCAGAAGTAGAGGTGTTAAGGGGAGGTGAGGGAAAGTGAGGGTAAGGCAAAAATTTACATGTAAGTGAATGGGGAAATGAAGGTGGTCCAGGAACAACATTTTTCCTCTGCTGATATATAACACGATATTTCGAAAAGAATCGGAATAAACGTGGTGAATGAGTTTGGTAGGTGACAACAACAAGCCGATTAGATTTTGGTTGAGGTCCGGAGACAGATCCAGCCCATCAATGGGATACAAAATATAGAAACTGTGCAGCCTGGTGGAGGTATGCGTTCTCATGACATATGCGGAGGTATGTGTTCTAGTTATTTATTTAAATTTTGTTACAGTTTCAATAGCTTAAGTTTTTCTTCTTTTCAATCTCCATTTGCAGGTTTTAATTCAACTCTGCTTCACACTCTTCTCTGACCACAAGGAGATGGCTTCTTCTTCCTCTGATATGGGAGATAATTTGGATGCACTCACCTGCTCGGTGTGCCTTCAAATCTACAAGGATCCTGTTACTTTGCCATGCGGCCACTCATTTTGTCGTTTGTGTATCGAGAAATGCTGGGAGAACAGGGAAGAAAATTGTGTTTGTCCAAATTGCCGTGAGGTTTTTCCACAAAAACCAAAACTCAAGAAGAATGTGACTGTTGCCTACATGGTGGATAATATTGTGAATGTGAAGAAGGGCATAAGATGCACTCAACATGGAAAGCCAATCCAACTCTATTGTAAGGATGATGGGAGCTTGATGTGCTTGATGTGCACAGGTGGACAACATCAGAAGCACAACGTTCTGTCTGTGGAGATTGCTCATTCTGAACTAAAGGTGAGTAAATCAATGAAAATGGTTATTGTTTGTGTTATATCCAAAATGTTTTTTTAATGTATTGGTCTTGAGGTTACACCTGAATCTTTTTTTACTTTCCAATTATAAATTGTCGATTTCTGATCATCTTGTTACATCATGTTAGTGGAATATTCCTAATAAATGTGACATTTCTGAGAATGAGTGTCTCATCAGAATTGTTTATCATGTGCTGTTGTTGATCATTCACCTGCACAAGCCGTAAAGAGCAATGAATAAGGTTTTCACGTGTCCATCTGATAAAAAGGTTAAATTGCTGATTTTACATTAACATGATGAGGGTTCAGAATCCACCACAAGAAACTCAGTTTGTTTTGGAATAAGGAAGAATATTCATGGCCCAGAGCAACTTTCAATCTTCCAACTTAAATATTTAAAAAGGCAGAGACGTCATATAATCTCAGTTCAGCGACCTGCCACATAATTAAATAATTATTTAAATGTAGACTGAAGTAATCATGAAAGCTTCAGTGCTTCACCAAACATCGACCTTGAATACAGTTGAGAAACAGTTTTTGTCGTTAATGTCGTTCTGGGACTTTTTCTTGTGCAGCTGTAGATTTAAAGAAAAGAGATTGTTATGAAGTTTGAACAAACGGCCATCGTCTTCACTGTGATTTTCTCACAAATGTATATAATGTGCAGGATTTATCTATTTTTTGTGCAGGATGTTCCTTTTTAATCCACCACAGGTTCACGATTCTTCACTTCTGTTGTTTATTCTGTGCAGGATGTTTTGACTGCAAAGTATCCTCGTGTGTCACAGTCAATGGAGAGCATTGCATCCCAACTGCAGCAGGTTCAGGAAGAGAAAGAGCAAACAGAGGTGGGAATCACCAAGGAATGGGTGTTCTTGGAAAGGGTCATGTCCCCCACCCCGTTCCCCATTTAAAAACTAATGCACTCGAGGGAGGTATTCAGCCATTGTTTCTCTTCTAATAAGTCATGGTTGTTTTGTGATGGGATGTGTGATAACAAAAGATTCAGAAGAGAAATAAAGATGCAAACAGAATGAAGCAAACAACAAATAATCCAACAATTGGATGTATGTCTGCATGATTGTATGTGTATGTGTGAGCTAACAACTTGGCCAATGTGTTACTGCCACAAGTTTTTCAAACGTTCTCAGAGTATTCATGGGAGGTCATCTGCGAGAGAATAATCCCCCCACTTCTCCCAAACCCTGCCCATCCTTACCCCCTCAACCCAACACCCCAATGAGATGATCAGGAGACAACACCTAACCTCGGGTGTATATAATTATTCGTTTATATTTGAGGGAATCTTTGTCAATTCGATCACTCCGATGTAGAAAAAAAATACATCCTGGAATAATGATAATTGTTCATAATAAATCATGAGATTAAAATAAAAAATCCACCAAATAATTACATATTGTGATGGACCTCAATGGTTAGTGATCCTGATGCCAAGTGACTGCCAATGGCTCCCGAAGTGTGATGGATGTCGCCTCCAGATAACTCCAAGAGGATGGCGTTTCTCGAAGAAAACCCTTTAGTAGAACCCTTTGGAATTACCCTTTA
Source organism: Myxine glutinosa (assembly GCF_964187855.1). Lineage (NCBI taxonomy): Eukaryota > Metazoa > Chordata > Myxini > Myxiniformes > Myxinidae > Myxine > Myxine glutinosa. The sequence goes on along the minus strand of NC_136261.1, from coordinate 446,440,423 downwards.
GAATAACCCTTTTAACCCCTTTATAATTTCCGTTTATAACCCTTTAGAATGACCATTTAAAACCCTTTAGAATAACCCTTTATAATTACCGTTAAAACCCCTTCAGAATTACCCGTTAGAAGTACCGGTTAAAACCCATGATAATCACCCTTTAGAATTACCGTTAAAATCCTTTAGAATTACCCTTTAGAATTACCATTTAAAACCCATGATAATTACCTTTTAGAATTGCCGTTTAAAACCCATGAAAATTACCCTTTAGAATTGCCGTTTAAAACCCATGAAAATTACCCTTTAGAATTGCAGTTTTAAACCCATGAGAATAACCCTTTAGAACTACCATTTAAAACCCATGATAATCACCCTTTAGAATTAGCATTTAAAACCCATGAAAATTACCCTTTAGAATTGCCGTTTAAAACCCATGAAAATTACCCTTTAGAATTGCTGTTTAAAACCCATGAAAATTACCCTTTAGAATTAGCATTTAAAACCCATGAGAATAACCCTTTAGAACTACCATTTAAAACCCATGATAATTATCACCCTGTAGAATTAGCGTTTAAAACCCATGAAAATTACCCTTTAGAATTTCCGTTTAAAACCCATGAAAATTACCCTTTAGAATTAGCGTTTAAAACCCACGAGAATAACCCTTTAGAACTACCGTTTAAAACCCTTTAGGATTACACTTTAGAATTACCGTTTAAAACCCATAAGAATTACCCTTTAGAATTACCGTTTAAAACCCTTTAGGATTATCCTCCCGGTGTGTACCCCGGTTTAGAATAGGTACACCGTATCCCTAATGAACCCCACCTAAGAGGCGACTAAGGGTTGGCGTCAGGAAGGGCATCCGGCCATAAAAACATTGCCTCAAACGGGGAACCATGATTGTCATGGGGACTTCAAGGCTAACCCCCGCTCTAGCGAGGAAAATGGCCTTAAAACGATCATTCATTTATTCATTCATATTACCCTTTAGAATTACCGTTTAAAACCCATGAGAATTACCCTTTGGAATTACCTTTTAAAACCCTTTAGAATCACCCTTTAGAATTACCCTTCAGAACACATTACCATTGAACACGGTGGATTAGAAAGGTTCGTCTTCTTCATGTTTAATGGACGGACAAAGCCAAATGTTGAAACAGCTTCACCACATAAAAATCGAAATAATTAAATGTTAATTTAGACTTATTAGAGGTTGAAACCTCCTATTGGATTCCTGGACTCAATAATCTTTGTAGACAAGAGTGCCCACTTCATTTTACCTTCAAAACCCACTCCTGGTACCAGTGATCTGATCCTATCAGCCATAATCCATTGTAGCTTTTGTTCATTTCTTCATTTTCTCTGAGAGTTTCTTCTTGATTTTTCAATAATTCAAACAATGATTCCTCCCAGAACTCCAGCAGAGCTGCTGAGGTCAGGTTGGAAGAGAAGGGGAGGTTGGTGTGCCAATTGGTGAATGAATCTGTGGATCTGATGAAGAGTGAAATTAACAAGAGGAAAATGGAGAAACTTTCACTTCTTGGGAAGCAGAGGGAGAAACTGGAGCAGCAGATGGCATCTCTACGTCAAGGAAAATCCACAATGGACACAGCACTCCAGAAACTGGAGGCTGTTTCTTTTCTACAGGTGTGGTATGGGAGCGGCAGGGAGTCATGTTATTATCCTTGTTATTGTTACGTTTGTGGGGGTAGATGAAGGAATCCCACAGTAAAGGTAGCACTGCATAGTTGTAGCATGGGCCGTGGATGGGTAGGAGACATCACAATGTATTTACGTCAGGAAAACTGTGAGCTTAAGATTGTGTATGTGTCACCACATGGTGGGTGGTTTTGTGTTAACTTGGTAGAGTCTAAGGCTAGTTTCTCCCAGTATATGATTTCCCCCTGGGGCTTTTCCCTTGCGTTTGTACATTTACAAGGCCAGCCATGCAACCACCCCCATTAAACAGCGATGGCCCTCCACTGCATGCAGACAGAACCCATACATTCCCAAGTGAATTAAACCCCACCTCCAAGGAATCGTAGCCGGCGGGCCACGCCCCCTTAGTTCTTCATTGGTGGAGGACATGGGGTGTTTTAATGGAGCTCGACCATCGCTTGGGGTGACATCATGCAGATGGTGCGGGTAGAAACGACGGTTGGGAAAAGTGTCAGGCTCGAGATCGGCTGGTTTTGGCATGGAGGAAGAAGAGCGTGTCTCTCGGTTAGTTATTGTGCTTGGTGAAGGAGCTGGTTTTTTCTCTGTGCGCGCTTTGGAGAGTAAAACTGAGAGAGAGTGGTTTGGACAACTTTTATCGTGAGGAGGAAGGATTGGTGATGGTGGTGCTCTTCGGGGGAGCTGGAGGCTGCTTTGTGCTTACTGGCCTGGAATTGAGAGGAGGACGTTTGGCTGCCTGCTTCACAGCTCAGTGCGCTCGCGTGGCTGACCAGCACCATTATGGCGCACTTCGACATGCAGTCCTTTCGTCGACCAACCTTACCAGTTAACGGCCACCAAGCATCTAAAAGTCTTGTTGAGACAAGAGCTGAGTGCCGGCCGACTAATAAGCAAACATTTATTTTATTTTATCTTTTCCTTGTGTGTTTTTGTGACTGAATGAAGACGTCTCAAATTAGGATTTAGTTTTACCTCACCTTTCCTTTGCACCTCTTTTGATTATTCTTATGAAATTAACCATGTGGCATTTTTCATTTGTTGTGTTCGTTTATTCATCGTGGGTTCCGGAATAAACCTGCGTGTTTTGCATAGATAAACGTTGTAGTGAAAATGTACCAAAGTTGAACCCATGTACCAAAGTTGAACCCAGGTGTGATGCTCACTTAAACCGCTGAGAGGCGTCTATAAGACCTCGGACGTCCGTGACTCAGGGCCACTCCTGCGACATTATACAATGACATGTAGACTTGAATGGTATGTACCCGCTCATATTCTAGGCTTGCTTGCATTGACTAATATAATCGATCTTTTTTGTGTGATGCCAAGATCCTGATATATATATTGCATGATGTATTTTACAGGATGATGCCAAAGATCTGATTGAAATTAAACCTACCTATGGGACAAAGTTGTGGACTTGGTTAATTTTCACAACACTTAGTTTCAATCAAGATCTGCGGAAATGGTGAGACACGAGTCTGGCGATGGCCGGATGATCGCAGATCCCAGAGGAGTGTTTCCCGACATTCTCCATGCTCCTGCGATGCCCACCTCGGAGAAGAATGCCCAGCGGAGGACCCGTCGAGCCAGCTCCAGCCACGGAGCTCTGACTACTCTCGCTGTCAGTCTGCTACGAAGGGACCGGATGCATTGGTACCTCACAAGCATTTTGTTCCGGAGCCGTGTCGTCAAAGCACGTGCACCCTGCTACTGCTCACACACAAGACGCCTGGAGAATGATGCTACTGGGAAACGTCCTGTGGCTGAAACCCCGTTGGGACGATGGACCCGCTTGGAGCCGAAGGTACGAGTCTAGCCTCGGTTGCGTAAAACGCTAATGGCTTCGTCTGAGAGAATCATCCTAGATTTGCATGCCTCGCCTCAGGATGAGATTCCCACGCGAGTGATCACGAATCCCATGTTTGTCATGCCTCACTTGGCCTGCCTACCCGACCGATCGCTGCTCGTTGGAATCACCTCTTACGCGAAGCCGCATGCTGCGCCCATCGCGGGCACTACTCTGTGAGGCCGGCGATTCCGATCGCTGCTCGGCGGAATCACCTCCTATGCCCGAATCGCGCGCTGCACCATCGCTGGATGGAGCCTCTCCCCACGATGGAACCACTGCACTATCGCTGGATGGAAACTCCTCTGGATCGCTGGATGGAAACTCTTCTATGAGCGAATCGCGCACGCTGCACCATCGCTGGATGGCACCCCTCCCACACGCGAATCGCATGTGATTCCCCTCGCAGGCCATACTCTGCTGGTCGGAATCCCACCTACGCGTGGCTACTCAGCGAGGCCGGCGAACTCCGCTGCCCGGAATCGCCTCAACGCTTGAGGCTCGTTTGGCACCACTCGCCACAGCACGGATGTCCGGCTTGTCGGCGCCGTCATCTCTGTCCCAATTAACGGACAGGCAGCGAGCCTCATCTGGCCTCATCTGGTTTCTAAGGACGTCGAGCGGGATCTTCATAGACTTTCACAGCACTCGGGCACTACAGGGGAATGTCGTATCAAGCTAGATGATCATATATCATAGCACGATCACTACAGGGGAATGTCGTATCAAGCTAGATGATCATATACCATAGCACGATCACTACAGGGGAATGTCGTATCAAGCTAGATGATCATATATCATAGCACGATCACTACAGGGGAATGTCGTATCAAGCTAGATGATCATATACCCTAGCACGATGTATTCTATTCCCCCGCATCTAGCTCCGTAACAAACACGGCCCGAAAGCTACCAAACGAGACGCTACTTCAGGACGTGCAATTTATCGCTGCCCGGCGTGCTCGCCCACTCGACTCGGCGTGCCGCGCTGATTCAACGGGCCGAGTTCGCCTTTCGGTTTTCTCTCGAATGCAGCACGCCCTAGATAATGCAATCCACTCGTCGACCGGGTTCGTATTCAGTACCCCAATCTCAAGCCCGCCCGAATGCTGGTGCCAAATGGACGCGAGACTATAGATTTCGGTGCGCCACATTGCTCCGTCTGGGGATACTGCTCAGCTGGAACTCATCGCCGTCAAACCCGCCCGCACGCGCCCGAACCAATTGATGACGTCAATTGATGACGCCACCGACTAATCACGCGTTTGCCCTACAGCGCCATTAACGTCATTGCGTGCTTCACGCGCGTGCGTCATCAGAGTTCGTCTACCCGAGTTTCCATGTACCTTTGTAACTCTACAGATAGCGGAAATACTCAACCTGACCCCCCCCCAGCACAAACGTGCGTGTCATAACGTGGCGGCCTTCGAGGGCGTCTAGCCAACTACGGGGACTCATGCCGTTATTCGATAAGACCATGGGGCATTTGGGAGTACACGGTGACCTCATGAGATGGTAACATTGAGCGTTGCGCCCGACTCCCTTGTCTCCTGAGCAAGCCACGGAGGCACCGTCCCGCCTGTTCGCCCTTGACTCTGGGCTTGTTGTTTCTAGGACAGAGCTCTTGGCTCGCCTCCACTACGTCGTTTCGAGACTGCGAGACGCCTCACCAGGCCGCTGCCTGTTGCCATTTCCCTCTGACCCAGACTGTGAAGGTCGCTCAACTTTGGTACGCAGCGCGTGGCTGCGAACTCGAAAAAGAGTGGGGGGGGGGGGGTGGATGAGTGAGGGGGTGAGATGAGGACGTTTGAGGATGTTAGAACATTCAATTCTAATGTGAGCCTCGGAGCTCGTGGCATTCTCTCGGTTTGTCAATAGGTCAGTCCATGGATGGACAATCCATCCGGGACATTCTCTCGGTTTGTCCATGGATGGACAATCCATCCGGGACATTCTCTCGGTTTGTCAATGGGACAGTCCATGGATGGACACTCCATCCATCCTGGACAATCTCTCGGTTTGTCAATAGGACAGTCCATGGATGGACAATCCATCCGGGACATTCTCTCTGTTTGTCAATAGGACAGTCCATGGATGGACAATCCATCCGGGACATTGTGGTACTCCATGTCGTCGGTGCCGGTATAGCCGATCTTCTTCGATCCACCGAGCGCTGTACTGCAGGACGGGAATGCCACATCACTGAGGTTCTGCGCGCTTCGCACGTCACTAAGTAACGTCCTGGGGAGGCGCGTTTCGATCATTTTGTGCGTCGTCGTAATCTGCCATACTCGGTTGCGATTCCCACGCCGACTGCAGTTTGCCGGTCGTTCAAGCAGCCTTCGGAGGGCGCTCGTGGCAAACGTATAATTTGCCGAGCCAAAGCCGGAGCTTGTAATTCATACGCGCTGCCGTCAGAGGGCGCTCGAGTCTCGTGAGAAGGATCGCTACCAACGGTAGTTTCACGTGCCGAAGCAAGAGTTTGTAATTCGTATGAGTTGCCGTCAGAGGGCGCTCGAGTCACGTGATTTCAAAAAGGGCCGCTGCCGGTATCGAGTAACTCTCGTTATGGCTCCGAATGGCTCTCATCGATTCTCTCTCTCTCGGCAATTCCATGACATGGACCTAACATGGATCGACCATGTACCCTTGGGAGCCTAGTCAGGTACAGGCTTACTGTAATGGATTTACTGTAATGGCTTCCTGTCATGTAATCTTACTTACTGTAATCTTACTTACTGTTACAGCTTACTGTAAAGAGGCTTACTGTTTACACATCTTACACATCGACACATCTTCCTGTAATGTGTTGCATTGCGACGAATGGCAATTCACTCTTCGACAAGGTACAAATTATCCAATCTAGCTACTGTGCCGACGACCCCACTGTAAAACTATTGCGACCCACGGGCTCATCGTCTGCCAGTATTGGAAATTATTGCTAACCAGGCTACGAGTGCGCCTATGGAACATCTGCCGTCCCTCCCTGCGCCAGACACACCCCTGCCTGAAGGCACTGAGGTGCCCCTCCGACACCTGCCTCCAGCGGCTACTCCGAAGCAGGGGACTCCGGGCTTGGGGATGTCGTACCCGGTAGTTTCCGAACCTGTGCTGGCAGGGTAATTCGCCACCCTGACCGCTACGGATGGACCGACTGACATTTAATAATAATAATGCATTTATTTTATATAGCGCTTTTCAGGAAGCCCAAAAGACGCTTTGACAGAGTGCAAAACATAATGCATAGCGAAACATACAACAATTGCACAAAGACAAGAATCAATAGGGCAATATTTCCTTGACACCCCCAATAATAATATAATGACATCCCCAATCAATTAATGCTGACGCACGCTCGCTTCCTGCCTAGCGGCAGTGTAGTTCTAATGGCGGGGAGAATGTAGTGAAAATGTACCAAAGTTGAATGTACCATGCTCACTGGTACCATGTACCAAACTGGTACCATGTACCAGCTCACTGGTACCAAAGAAAATGTACCATGTACCAAAGTTGAACCCAGGTGTGATGCTCACTTAAACCGCTGAGAGGCGTCTATAAGACCTCGGACGTCCGTGACTCGGGGCCACTCCTGCGACATTATACAATGACATGTAGACTTGAATGGTACGTACCCGCTCATATTCTAGGCTTGCTTGCATTGACTAATATAATCGATCTTTCTTGTGTGATGCCAAGATCCTGATATATATATATATATATTGCATGATGTATTTTACAGGATGATGCCTAAGATCTCATTGAAATTAAACCTACCTATGGGACAAAGTTGTGGACTTGGTTAATTTTCACAACAAACGTCTCGCAGCCTTTCATCTCACGCATTCCAGAACCACCAATAATTTGGGAGTTTGCCTCGGGAGTAAACACGATCGGCCATTCGTCACCCAGTCATCTTACCCACTGTCTTAAACATGACATTATTATTGCTAATTATTATTACTATTACTTATGTCAGATCAGGTCACTGAAAATATCAGACCGTGCCTCATCATTCTAAATTCTCTATAATAAAATTTACTTCCGTAAGGGTGCCGGGTGGGAGGGTTGGGGGGGGGGGGGGGAAATATTGCAAGTCAAAAAACCCCTTGTGGAGTGGGGTTGTAATATCATTAATATGACTAGCAACGCTACCCACCTTACAGGCGGGCCTTCAATTGGGAGGCCCAAATGAAAAGGTAAAATATCAGAAATTGAAGCCTGCAAATCACTTTGGCAATCGTTTTGGCAATGGCCTCTCCAATATTCGATGTGTTCACAGTTTGAATTACGTGACGTAACGTTTGTGACGATGTTTTCATTGTGGCGATGTTGTGACGATTTCGTAATGTTTTTCGTTTTCATTTTCGTAATCGTTTAATGAACGTTTAATGTTTAATGAACTTTTAATGAGCATAAGAATAATGTTTAATGATCATTAAATGAATGAATGAATGAATGAATGTTATGAATAATGCCATGGCGTTGCGTTGGCAGCAGTGACAATATAAAAATGTTTGCCAAAAACTTCAAAGAGAGAAAAGGAACTTTTATCAGCAATGTCGTCTATCCTGAAGTTCTAAGCTGAAGAAGAGGTACAAAATCATTCCATTATTTTTTAGTAAAGAAACGCGTACAGTTGATATCACGATTTGAAACACGATGGAATAATATTTACCCATTATGAACAGTGATGTGGTTTTTTAAAATTGAAATTCTAAAAATACTGTTTAGATTTTGATGATTTGCGTGTGATGTTTAACGGATGTTTATATAAATCGTGCCTCCAAATTGAAGCCCTGCCCTTAGGGCGGGTACCGTTGCTCATCATATATAATGGCGATACAACAATTTTTACCGCTTTGCTTTGAAGAACGGGAATGAAGGGGGAGGAGCGTGTTAATATGTCTGGTTGAAGGCTTTGGGTGGTGAGGGGGCTTGAAGCCAGATTTTAATCTTACAGCCGCCATATTGGTGCTCACCGTCACTGAGATGCGAAGCGAAAAACGCATCAGATCTGTCACATTCACAACCGCTATGTCGTATGTACTCCCGATACGTGTTTCCTTCATTGCAAAAACTACCAAATCAACAGTTAAAAGGATTTTGAGCCGATAGGTGTTACGGCCTTGGCAAGATCGATGGAGACAGTGATCTGTTAGCGTATACACCACCCAAATAGCTACGTGGAATTCCCTCATGTAGAGATTAAACGTCATTTGAACTTTGGACAAGGTCATTATCTACTTTTAATGATGTTTATATATGAATGATGTTTAATGATGTTTATATTGTTTTTGGGTTGTCCTTTCCGCATATCTCGTGGGATTGTGATTTGGAGAGACGGCTGTGATGGCAGGGATGGGGTTGGAATTCTCTCAACCAGGGATTCAACCTGTGTCCTTATAAAAGGTCTTTGTCCGAGGTCACCAAATCCGATCGGTACAGCCATGCAGCGATCGGTGCAGCTGTTTGTGCGTCACCCGGGAAAACAACATCGTCACAATGAAAACATGGTCCCAATGAGTGTTATGCGAATGCGAATTTTATGCAGGAGTCCAAACCTGAGAACGCTGGAGATGTAAGCTGAAATTTGAAAAACTAAATAGCCTATTTTACTCCTGGAGATCCCAGGATTACCAACCCAAAATATCGTTGCGATCGGTTCAGCAGTTTTTGCGGTACCTTCAAATGGACAGACAGACAGACGGACGGACGGATGGACAGACAGACGGACGGACATTGGGTGAATTATAGTAAGATGTCATTACTATAGTAACAATAAGTGTTGTTATTACTTTTGAATGAGAAGTGGCCTTGGAAAAATGCCACGAAAACCTCCTTGGCAGAACTCCATATTAGTGACAAGAAGGGTCGTGTTATTAACCCTTTTGGGGTATATAAACTATAGTAGATCTACGATCAGATGTGTTCGGTTACTTGTCGAATTATCACATCATAATGGTGGCACCTGTTAGGGATATTTTCCTACAGTAGTATGTAATAGACAAAACCAAAAATTCAATGTCCATAAACTTGTCAGAAGAGAGAGTCACAAATTTTAATTCCCGAGGAGGACAACACTTTCTGTCTTCAAAGAAATACACAGCAAGAAAACAACCTTTATCAAACCAAGGAGAGCATATTACAATTCACAAAATTACATTGCAAGATTCACAGAAGGTCCCAAGTGAAATCCTGGTGCAGTAGAGATGTACATCAAAGGAAACATCATAGAGATACAGTAGCATGCACGGTATACAGTCAACATCACAGAAGGTCCCAAGTGAAATCCTGGTACAGTACAAAGAAATGTCATACCAAACACCAGCATGCATAGAATACAGTTAACATACAGTATAAACATACAGAATCGACCAGCCAAGTGAAGTATCCTGGCTATTTGGACATCTGTTCTGATTTTTGTACATTTTCAAGTGGGAGGAGCAAGTGGTGGGGGGAGGGAGGGCGAAGAGAGGGGAGGAGAGCAATAGGATTGGTTGGGCAAAGTTCAGGTGGGAGGGAGCAAGGATCGAGGGATACAATGTGATTGGTCGAGTGAAATCTTGAGATGGTAGTGCTCCCCGCTGGGAGCAGATCTGCATTTACAAATCCTTTAATGAGAAGAATGTGTTGGTCCAGACTCTTCGGCACCAAGACACTATCAATCATAATGTTGCGTAAACGTTGCAGCGACGTTTTATAATGCCATTGCAGGGACATTTATGATTTAATATTTAGAAAATATACAAACAGGCATTAAATAAGAAAGTCCTTATTTAATCAAAACGGTCACTCAGTAGCTATGACATTCACATCCTTTTCCAATCTGCAAACTCATCCTTTCCTCATAAGTAAGAGATATGAACCCATATCAGAGAGCCAGAGAGAGCTAGCCTACATGGATTTTTTAAAATAGGATTTCTATATTTTAGACTAACCTTTATCAAATACTAATAAGCTATTTTGATTCAGTGTTAAATTATCGTTCTTTTGAAAGATTTTCCTGAGAATGCTGACAATTTCATAAAACTATCTATTAAATAAACTACAAGTGAAAACGAAAAAAGCGTGCGCTGAGCCCATCTTAACAACGGTCAGCGAAGAGCGATTCATCCACTCCCATTGTTCGACTCTGCAAAATAATTACCAAGTATTTGCATTCTTACTAAGTCGATTATTCACAGTCACAAAGAAAGCTTGTTTACCGAGCGCATTTGGCAAGCAAGCACCAATAGTAATTAGCTTTCACCAACAATGGACAGATCTGAATACTAATTTACTCAGACATTGTGATGTCAGCTGTCAGCCATACTAAGGAAAAACAATATCTTACTTATAAAACTCATGGAACTTCAATGAGACATACTAAATCCAACATTATATTATTTCAAAAGAACATCCCATATGTAATTATATTACCCTCAGTCATAAAAATGATTTTGCCATGACAATATGTGGTCCACCATTGCGTCCACTAAGAATTTACTTTTCTCAAGCAAACGAACTTGGTCAGAGTGTCGGAGATAACTTGCCAACTGTAGGAAATCCCAAATTTTGCATGGAAAGTATGGAATGCAGAACGAATTTCGTCAGTGTCGGAGATAACTTGCCAACTGTAGAAAATCCCAAATTTTGCATGGAAAGTATGGAATGCAGAACGACTTTGGTCAGAGTGTCGGAGATAACTTGCCAACTGTAGAAAATCCCAAATTTTGCATGGAAACCACAAAAAAACTTGCAAAAAAAAAAAAGGGTTCATCCTTCCTCAACACATGACCAAACCATCTCAACCTGTTCCTCTTTACAGCATCAATCACAGGCTCTATTCCCATCATCTTTCGCAATTCATCATTTGTCTTCCTCTCTCTCAACGATACTCCGCACATCCACCAAACCATTCGCATTTCCACGCTTTCCAGCCTTCGTTGCACACACACACACACACCCTCACACATGCAGCATACACCTTTCCTTCAGCTTCATCCTATGATTTCCATGTGAGAGTCATGTTATCATTAAATTTCATGCGACTCTCATAGCGTTCCCATTAACTGGTAAATCACTTGTTCCGAAAATTGTC